>NW_028324204.1:3685000-3990000 GCF_054372755.1 Phalangium opilio
TCTCTGTTATCCGATCTATTTTATCCCTTTCATGCATTATCATTATATATAAATCCGCCTACAATTCGTCACGTAGATTTTCTTGTCAGAAGTAAATGAACTTAAAGCTACAACTCTATGTTAAATTTTATTTTCAACAAGCCGTTAGTATAATTTTAAACATATTTAGCCTTATCAAACACAATTAGAAACTCTCCCAGATAATAATAAATACATTTCAACCATAAGATTTCTGGAAATCAGAGGCAAAATTCAAAAATAAACTTTTCGCGCCACGGTAATCTACTTCTGTCTCCTTTTTACCAGTCTTTGAACAACACTCCTACCCCGAACCCGATTTCCATCTGTTTCTTTCATGTACATGTAAAGAACCAACAGTAGTTGGCAGAACAAAACAGAAGGTGTATAATTCTCCCCTACATTCTCTGCACTGTCATAATGGATGGCAACCAGACGAGATTCTCCTCTCCTCTCGTTTTGTTGTGAAATCATAAACGCGTGAGGAAATTTTTTTCTCGCTATAGGATAGGCGACTCCGAGGGGTCGGTCATTCACGAAATCCAACTTAAGAAATAAGAAATCAATAACAAAATCAGAAATCCGGAATGAAATCAAACTTATTTCGCTGATTTCGAAATTTTACAAAAATCCGAAATCAGTAACGAAATAACGAAATCAGAAAATCAGTAAAGAAAAAACAAAATAAAAAAATCATTAAAAAAATCACAAAATCAGTAAAGACATCGCGAAATTCATTAAAACAATCACAAAATCCAAGAAAAAATCTCAGAATCCAACGAAATCAACAGAAAAATCTGAAAATACGAGGAAATCACAGGAAATACCTCAAAATCCGTGGAAATATAATCCGACGAAATCCGTGGGAATTTATCGAATCTTGAAATGAATCAAAATCCGACGAAATCAAACGATACACGAAGAAATCAAATTGGATTTCGAAATCCCCTACATTTTATCCAAAATATCCAACCCCTCGCTCTACTCCTTACCTCCGACGGCAGCTGACGCGATATATACACTGTTCCAGCTTCGGTGGTCAGTTCGAGCAATGCTAGGTCTCTATGGGAGGTAGGTTTTTGCGTACTGCCAACAGAAGAAAGCAATACTGATATTTAGGATTTTAAAACGCGATATTCTGTATAATGAAACAAAATATTTGTTCGTCGTTACATAGAGACCTAGTTTTGCTTGTGCTGAAAGCCACTGCTGATAACCAATACTGGAACAAAGTATATAAATCTATAAATCCACAGGAAAAAAACAACAAAATAAATCCTCCTCTCACAAAGACTTTAATAACTCACTCTAATACAAGAAACTTTTTCTGTTATAGTTAAAATATTGATTATCAGAATGAAATTTAAGTAATCAGTCCTATTTCTAGCTTAACAATTAAGTTTTGAGCTAATTTCAGGTTTACAAGTGGGGACCTAAACCGTCTTCCTACCTTATATCTGGGGACATTTGTGTATAAACTATTAGATTTTGAATTAGTTTCAAAGCCTATATGATTCCATCAAGTATTTCATTTTTCACACTCGATAAATTTACAAGTGGGGACCTTCACTGTCATTTCAACTGACAAGTGGGGTCTTTTAAACACACATTTTCAAATTTCATGTATATTATTACTTTATAGTTAAAATATTGATTATCAGAATGAAATTTAAGTAATCAGTCCTATTTCTAGCTTAACACTCAAGTTTTGAGCTAATTTCAGGATTACAAGTGGGGACCTAAACCGTCTTCCTACCTTATATCTGGGGACATTTGTGTATAAATTATTAGGTTTTAAATTAGTGTCAAAGCCTATATGGTTCAATCAAGTATTTCAATTTCATTTTTCACACTCGATAAATTTACAAGTGGGGACCTTCACCGTCATTTCAACAGACAAGTGGGGTCTTTTAAACACACATTTTCTAATTTCATGTATATTTTAATTTTATAGTTTAAATATTGATTATCAGAATGAAATTTAAGTAATCAGTCCTATTTCTAGCTTAACACTTAAGTTTTGAGCTAATTTCAGGTTTACAAGTGGGGACCTAAACAGTCTTCCAACCTTATATCTGGGGACATTTGTGTATAAATTATTAGATTTTGTACTAGTGTCGAAGCCTATATGGTTCCATCAGGTATTTCAATTTCATTTTTCACACTCGATAAATTTACAAGTGGGGACCTTCACCGTCATTTGAACAGACAAGTGGGGTCTTTTAAACACACATTTTCTAATTTCAGGTATATTTAAATTTATAGTTTTAATATTGATTATTATAATGATATTTAGGTAATCGGACCTTTGAAAGGCTTAACACTTAAGTTTTGAGCTGATTTCAGGTTTACAAGTGGGGACCTAAACAGTCTTCCAACCTTATATCTGGGGACATTTGTGTATAAATTATTAGGTTTTAAATTAGTGTCAAAGCCTATATGGTTCAATCAAGTATTTCAATTTCATTTTTCACACTTGATAAATTTACAAGTGGGGACCTTCACAGTCATTTCAACAGACAAGTGGGGTCTTTTAAACACACATTTTCTAATTTCATGTATATTTTAATTTTATTGTTTAAATATTGATTATCAGAATGAAATTTAAGTAATCAGTCCTATTTCTAGCTTAACACTTAAGTTTTGAGTTAATTTCAGGTTTACAAGTAGGGACCTAAACAGTCTTCCAACCTTATATCTGGGGACATTTGTGTATAAATTATTAGATTTTGTACTAGTGTCGAAGCCTATATGGTTCCATCAGGTATTTCAATTTCATTTCTCACACTCGATAAATTTACAAGTGGGGACCTTCACCGTCATTTCAACAGACAAGTGGGGTCTTTTAAACACAAATTTTCTAATTTCATGTATATTTTAATTTTATAGTTTAAATATTGATTATTATAATGATATTTAGGTAATCGGACCTTTGAAAGGCTTAACACTTAAGTTTTGAGCTGATTTCAGGTTTACAAGTGGGGACCTAAACAGTCTTCCAACCTTATATCTGGGGACATTTGTGTATAAATTATTAGGTTTTAAATTAGTGTCAAAGCCTATATATTTCCATCAGGTATTTCAATTTCATTTTTCACACTCGATAAATTTACAAGTGGGGACCTTCACCGTCATTTCAACAGACAAGTGGGGTCTTTTAAACACACATTTTCTAATTTCATGTATATTTTAATTTTATAGTTTAAATATTGATTATCAGAATGAAATTTAAGTAATCAGTCCTATTTCTAGCTTAACACTTAAGTTTTGAGCTAATTTCAGGTTTACAAGTGGGGACCTAAACAGTCTTCCAACCTTATATCTGGGGACATTTGTGTATAAATTATTAGGTTTTAAATTAGTGTCTAAGCCTATATGGTTCAATCAAGTATTTCAATTTCATTTTTCACACTCGATAAATTTACAAGTGGGGACCTTCACCGTCATTTCAACAGACAAGTGGGGTCTTTTAAACACACATTTTCTAATTTCATGTATATTTTAATTTTATAGTTTAAATATTGATTATCAGAATGAAATTTAGGTAATCGGACCTTTGAAAGGCTTAACACTTAAGTTTTGAGCTGATTTCAGGTTTACAAGTGGGGACCTAAACAGTCTTCCAACCTTATATCTGGGGACATTTGTGTATAAATTAAGAGATTTTGAATTAGTTTCAAAGCCTATATGATTCCATCAAGTATTTCATTTTTCACACCCGATACATTTACAAGTGGGGACCTTCACTGTCATTTCAACTGACAAGTGGGGTCTTTTAAACACACATTTTCAAATTTCATGTATATTATAATTTTATAGTTAAAATATTGATTATCAGAATGAAATTTATGTAATCAGTCCTATTTCTAGCTTAACTTTTAAGTTTTGAGCCAATTTCAGGTTTACAAGTGGGGACCTAAACCGTCTTCCTACCATATATCTGGGGACATTTGTGTATAAATTTTTAGATTTTGAATTAGTGTCAAAGCCTATATGGTTACATCAAGTATTTCAAGATAATTTTTCACACTCGATAAATTTACAAGTGGGGACCTTGGCTGTCATTTCAACAGACAAGTGGGGTCTTTTATACACACATTTTCTAAATACATGTATATTATACTTTTGTAATTAAAATGTAGATTATTATGATGAAATTTTAGAAATAGGATCTTTACGGTTCCTTCAAATATTTGAAGATATTTTTTTAAACTAGAAAATTTTACAAGTGGGGACCTTCGCTGTCATTTCAACGGACAAGTGGGGTCGTTAATATACATGTTTTCAAGATTCATTTTAATTCACTTTTTTTTAATTAAAATATTGATAATTATGATGAAATTTACATTATATGTAACGTTAGTCCCATTTTAAAATGTGGGGAACTTGGCCATCTTTTTAATGTACATCTGGGGACATACAGTTTTTTAAATCGAGTTAATGTTTTAAACGAAGTTAATTTAATGACGCCTAAAGAATTAGGAAAAGTAGTTTTCGTACGTCAAGTGTAATTAAATTGTGAAAAAATCACCGTTCGGTCTGTGAGATACAAGATTTTATATTGTTATCGCTGAATAATGTATATTTTGTATTTCTAAAGTAGCGACATCTATCTGTGCTTATTGTAATGAAAACCCATTTTTGAGCCCCCACATGTACGCCGAAGAGACCATATGGTCCTCATTTCGTACAACTGGGTACCCGGGTGTGTGAAAACCTCTGGCGACATCTCTCGGATATGTGTTAATTTCCATGGTCCCCACTTGTAATGTGAAAAGACCAAGTACCTTACAAGTGGGGACTTTTTTAAAAAAATTAATTTGGGCTCTAATTAGTCTAATTATATCATTTATCTAATTACTTACATGTGAGGACTTTAAAATGTCCCCACATGTAAGTCGGGTCCCCACTATGTGGGTGAAAAGATTGTCAGAATCCCCACTTGTCAATCGTATACAGACGCACACACACACACACACACACAGACAGACAGACAGACAGACACGGCCGTTACAGAACCTCTCCTGGACTACGTCACACGGAGAGGTAAAAATATACATGAAATTAGAAAATGTGTGTTTAAAAGACCCCACTTGTAGGTTGAAATGACGGTGAAGGTCCCCACTTGTAAATTTATCGAGTGTGAAAAATGAAATTGAAATACTTGATGGAACCATTAGCCTTTGACACTAATTCAAAACCTAATAATTTATACACTAATGTCCCCAGATATAAGGTTGCAAGACGGTTTAGGTCCCCACTTGTAAACCTGAAATCAGCTCAAAACTTAAGTGTTAAGCCTTTAAAAGGTCCGATTACCTAAATTTCATTAAAATAATCAATATTTAAACTATAAAATTAAAATATACATGAAATTAGAAAATGTGTGTTTAAAAGGCCCCACTTGTCCGTTGAAATGACGGTGAAGGTCCCCACTTGTAAATTTATCGAGTGTGAAAAATGAAATTGAAATACTTGATTGAACCATATAGGCTTTGACACTAATTTAAAACCTAATAATTTATACACAAATGTCCCCAGATATAAGGTTCGAAGACGGTTTAGGTCCCCACTTGTAAACCTGAAATCAGCACAAAACTTAAGTGTTAAGCCTTTAAAAGGTCCGATTAACTAAAATTCATGATAATAATCAATATTTAAACTATAAAATTAAAATATACATGAAATTAGAAAATGTGTGTTTAAAAGACCCCACTTGTCTGTTGAAATGACGGTGAAGGTCCCCACTTGTAAATTTATCGAGTGTGAAAAATGAAATTGAAATACTTGATGGAACCATTAGCCTTTGACACTAATTCAAAACCTAATAATTTATACACAAATGTCCCCAGATATAAGGTTGCTAGACGGTTTAGGTCCCCACTTGTAAACCTGAAATCAGCTCAAAACTTAAGTGTTAAGCCTTTAAAAGGTCCGATTAACTAAAATTCATTATAATAATCAATATTTAAACTATAAAATTAAAATATACATGAAATTAGAAAATGTGTGTTTAAAAGACCCCACTTGTCTGTTGAAATGACGGTGAAGGTCCCCACTTGTAAATTTATCGAGTGTGAAAAATGAAATTGAAATACTTGATGGAACCATTAGCCTTTGACACTAATTCAAAACCTAATAATTTATACACAAATGTCCCCAGATATAAGGTTGCAAGACGGTTTAGGTCCCCACTTGTAAACCTGAAATCAGCTCAAAACTTAAGTGCTAAGCCTTTAAAAGGTCCGATTAACTAAAATTCATTATAATAATCAATATTTAAACTATAAAATTAAAATATACATGAAATTAGAAAATGTGTGTTTAAAAGACCCCACTTGTCTGTTGAAATGACGGTGAAGGTCCCCACTTGTAAATTTATCGAGTGTGAAAAATGAAATTGAAATACTTGATGGAACCATTAGCCTTTGACACTAATTCAAAACCTAATAATTTATACACAAATGTCCCCAGATATAAGGTTGCAAGACGGTTTAGGTCCCCACTTGTAAACCTGAAATCAGCTCAAAACTTAAGTGTTAAGCCTTTAAAAGGTCCGATTAACTAAAATTCATTATAATAATCAATATTTAAACTATAAAATTAAAATATACATGAAATTAGAAAATGTGTGTTTAAAAGACCCCACTTGTCTGTTGAAATGACGGTGAAGGTCCCCACTTGTAAATTTATCGAGTGTGAAAAATGAAATTGAAATACTTGATTGAACCATATAGGCTTTGACACTAATTTAAAACCTAATAATTTATACACAAATGTCCCCAGATATAAAGTTGGAAGACGCTTTAGGTCCCCACTTGTAAACCTGAAATCAGCACAAAACTTAAGTGTTAAGCCTTTAAAAGGTCCGATTAACTAAAATTCATTATAATAATCAATATTTAAACTATAAAATTAAAATATACATGAAATTAGAAAATGTGTGTTTAAAAGACCCCCACTTGTCTGTTGAAATGAGTGTGAAGGTCCCCACTTGTAAATTTATCGAGTGTGAAAAATGAAATTGAAATACTTGATGGAACCATTAGGCTTTGACACTAATTCAAAACCTAATAATTTATACACAAATGTCCCCAGATATAAGGTTGCAAGACGGTTTAGGTCCCCACTTGTAAACCTGAAATCAGCTCAAAACTTAAGTGTTAAGCCTTTAAAAGGTCCGATTAACTAAAATTCATTATAATAATCAATATTTAAACTATAAAATTAAAATATACATGAAATTAGAAAATGTGTGTTTAAAAGACCCCACTTGTAGGTTGAAATGACGGTGAATGTCCCCACTTGTAAATTTATCGAGTGTGAAAAATGAAATTGAAATACTTGTTTGAACCATATAGGCTTTGACACTAATTTAAAACCTAATAATTTATACACAAATGTCCCCAGATATAAGGTTGCTAGACGGTTTAGGTCCCCACTTGTAAACCTGAAATCAGCTCAAAACTTAAGTGTTAAGCCTTTAAAAGGTCCGATTAACTAAAATTCATTATAATAATCAATATTTAAACTATAAAATTAAAATATACATGAAATTAGAAAATGTGTGTTTAAAAGACCCCACTTGTCTGTTGAAATGACGGTGAAGGTCCCCACTTGTAAATTTATCGAGTGTGAAAAATGAAATTGAAATACTTGATGGAACCATTAGCCTTTGACACTAATTCAAAACCTAATAATTTATACACTAATGTCCCCAGATATAAGGTTGCAAGACGGTTTAGGTCCCCACTTGTAAACCTGAAATCAGCTCAAAACTTAAGTGTTAAGCCTTTAAAAGGTCCGATTACCTAAATTTCATTAAAATAATCAATATTTAAACTATAAAATTAAAATATACATGAAATTAGAAAATGTGTGTTTAAAAGGCCCCACTTGTCCGTTGAAATGACGGTGAAGGTCCCCACTTGTAAATTTATCGAGTGTGAAAAATGAAATTGAAATACTTGATTGAACCATATAGGCTTTGACACTAATTTAAAACCTAATAATTTATACACAAATGTCCCCAGATATAAGGTTTGAAGACGGTTTAGGTCCCCACTTGTAAACCTGAAATCAGCACAAAACTTAAGTGTTAAGCCTTTAAAAGGTCCGATTAACTAAAATTCATGATAATAATCAATATTTAAACTATAAAATTAAAATATACATGAAATTAGAAAATGTGTGTTTAAAAGACCCCACTTGTCTGTTGAAATGACGGTGAAGGTCCCCACTTGTAAATTTATCGAGTGTGAAAAATGAAATTGAAATACTTGATGGAACCATATAGGCTTTGACACTAATTTAAAACCTAATAATTTATACACAAATGTCCCCAGATATAAAGTTGGAAGACGCTTTAGGTCCCCACTTGTAAACCTGAAATCAGCACAAAACTTAAGTGTTAAGCCTTTAAAAGGTCCGATTAACTAAAATTCATTATAATAATCAATATTTAAACTATAAAATTAAAATATACATGAAATTAGAAAATGTGTGTTTAAAAGACCCCCACTTGTCTGTTGAAATGAGTGTGAAGGTCCCCACTTGTAAATTTATCGAGTGTGAAAAATGAAATTGAAATACTTGATGGAACCATTAGGCTTTGACACTAATTCAAAACCTAATAATTTATACACAAATGTCCCCAGATATAAGGTTGCAAGACGGTTTAGGTCCCCACTTGTAAACCTGAAATCAGCTCAAAACTTAAGTGTTAAGCCTTTAAAAGGTCCGATTAACTAAAATTCATTATAATAATCAATATTTAAACTATAAAATTAAAATATACATGAAATTAGAAAATGTGTGTTTAAAAGACCCCACTTGTAGGTTGAAATGACGGTGAATGTCCCCACTTGTAAATTTATCGAGTGTGAAAAATGAAATTGAAATACTTGTTTGAACCATATAGGCTTTGACACTAATTTAAAACCTAATAATTTATACACAAATGTCCCCAGATATAAGGTTGCTAGACGGTTTAGGTCCCCACTTGTAAACCTGAAATCAGCTCAAAACTTAAGTGTTAAGCCTTTAAAAGGTCCGATTAACTAAAATTCATTATAATAATCAATATTTAAACTATAAAATTAAAATATACATGAAATTAGAAAATGTGTGTTTAAAAGACCCCACTTGTCTGTTGAAATGACGGTGAAGGTCCCCACTTGTAAATTTATCGAGTGTGAAAAATGAAATTGAAATACTTGATGGAACCATTAGCCTTTGACACTAATTCAAAACCTAATAATTTATACACTAATGTCCCCAGATATAAGGTTGCAAGACGGTTTAGGTCCCCACTTGTAAACCTGAAATCAGCTCAAAACTTAAGTGTTAAGCCTTTAAAAGGTCCGATTACCTAAATTTCATTAAAATAATCAATATTTAAACTATAAAATTAAAATATACATGAAATTAGAAAATGTGTGTTTAAAAGGCCCCACTTGTCCGTTGAAATGACGGTGAAGGTCCCCACTTGTAAATTTATCGAGTGTGAAAAATGAAATTGAAATACTTGATTGAACCATATAGGCTTTGACACTAATTTAAAACCTAATAATTTATACACAAATGTCCCCAGATATAAGGTTTGAAGACGGTTTAGGTCCCCACTTGTAAACCTGAAATCAGCACAAAACTTAAGTGTTAAGCCTTTAAAAGGTCCGATTAACTAAAATTCATGATAATAATCAATATTTAAACTATAAAATTAAAATATACATGAAATTAGAAAATGTGTGTTTAAAAGACCCCACTTGTCTGTTGAAATGACGGTGAAGGTCCCCACTTGTAAATTTATCGAGTGTGAAAAATGAAATTGAAATACTTGATGGAACCATTAGCCTTTGACACTAATTCAAAACCTAATAATTTATACACAAATGTCCCCAGATATAAGGTTGCTAGACGGTTTAGGTCCCCACTTGTAAACCTGAAATCAGCTCAAAACTTAAGTGTTAAGCCTTTAAAAGGTCCGATTAACTAAAATTCATTATAATAATCAATATTTAAACTATAAAATTAAAATATACATGAAATTAGAAAATGTGTGTTTAAAAGACCCCACTTGTCTGTTGAAATGACGGTGAAGGTCCCCACTTGTAAATTTATCGAGTGTGAAAAATGAAATTGAAATACTTGATGGAACCATTAGCCTTTGACACTAATTCAAAACCTAATAATTTATACACAAATGTCCCCAGATATAAGGTTGCAAGACGGTTTAGGTCCCCACTTGTAAACCTGAAATCAGCTCAAAACTTAAGTGCTAAGCCTTTAAAAGGTCCGATTAACTAAAATTCATTATAATAATCAATATTTAAACTATAAAATTAAAATATACATGAAATTAGAAAATGTGTGTTTAAAAGACCCCACTTGTCTGTTGAAATGACGGTGAAGGTCCCCACTTGTAAATTTATCGAGTGTGAAAAATGAAATTGAAATACTTGATGGAACCATTAGCCTTTGACACTAATTCAAAACCTAATAATTTATACACAAATGTCCCCAGATATAAGGTTGCAAGACGGTTTAGGTCCCCACTTGTAAACCTGAAATCAGCTCAAAACTTAAGTGTTAAGCCTTTAAAAGGTCCGATTAACTAAAATTCATTATAATAATCAATATTTAAACTATAAAATTAAAATATACATGAAATTAGAAAATGTGTGTTTAAAAGACCCCACTTGTAGGTTGAAATGACGGTGAATGTCCCCACTTGTAAATTTATCGAGTGTGAAAAATGAAATTGAAATACTTGATTGAACCATATAGGCTTTGACACTAATTTAAAACCTAATAATTTATACACAAATGTCCCCAGATATAAAGTTGGAAGACGCTTTAGGTCCCCACTTGTAAACCTGAAATCAGCACAAAACTTAAGTGTTAAGCCTTTAAAAGGTCCGATTAACTAAAATTCATTATAATAATCAATATTTAAACTATAAAATTAAAATATACATGAAATTAGAAAATGTGTGTTTAAAAGACCCCACTTGTCTGTTGAAATGACTGTGAAGGTCCCCACTTGTAAATTTATCGAGTGTGAAAAATGAAATTGAAATACCTGATGGAACCATATAGGCTTCGACACTAATACAAAATCTAATAATTTATACACAAATGTCCCCAGATATAAGGTTGCAAGACGGTTTAGGTCCCCACTTGTAAACCTGAAATCAGCTCAAAACTTAAGTGTTACCCCTTTAAAAGGTCCGATTACCTAAATTTCATTATAATAACCATAATGGGTTGGAGTCGCAGGGGTTGGGACTCCAGGCATAGCCCACTCCGTCAAAGTAAAAGTATCTCGCGCCAGCGTGAGAAATAAGACGGTGACACAGGGCAAATGACCAGTTTAAAAATTTCCTGGTCCAGTTCAAAAATTAAATCATAGGGTCAGTGGTCCACGAGACTACTAAGAAAATTCAAGGGAAACCAGAGTCCACACATTAAAACTCCAATGTTTAAATTTTCCACTTCTTTAGTTTAGCAGAAGACATGCTCTGGTCAATGGTCACCAACCATTTTAGTTATTCCAAGTCAAGAGGGTCGCTGGCCTAATATCTCGTTTAAAAAAATCCTTATTTCCCACCCTGATTCGCGCTATAGCGCAAGCAGCTTGCGACGCGTTGCACGTCATCGAGTAGGCTATGCTCCGGGCAAAAGAAATCTTCGCTTCAGTTGGAACTTGGGAGTCCGACTCCGAATCCTGGAGCTCCTGAGTCCTGAGAAGGCCAGACAATGGCAAACATAGATGCATATGACAAGAATACATTAATAAAAAATGTCTTAGTGGACAAAGACTAGACAAAGTAAATGATAAGAGAAGAAAATAGAATGACCGAAATAACAGATATTAAATTTTTTCAGTTTAAAGACATGATTATAAAACATCAATTATTTGAAAAAAATACTTATCCTCGTTTTTTTCACCAAAATTACATTTGCATTGTTTTCGAAAGACAGATTATTCATTCTATTTATCCTTTGTGGTATTAACAGTTTTCGAATGAAAAGGATTAGAATAAATATCCGAGTATGGATATGGTTTATTTTTAAAGGTTTGTCTTTTCTAGTGCTTTAAACCGAACACAGTTATCTGATTTGTGATCCGAACAGATCAAATATGTTTGCTTGATTTCAGCTATCATATAAACAGTTGAGGACCGTTTTCTGTTCAGATCAGATGCATTTTTCATATACACATTCGGATCAAATCATATCTGAGATAAAAACCAGATTGTAGACATTTGAAACAGATATCTGTGGCATCGGTCGTAGTTTCGGATTAATACCTTTTAAGAATTTATACGTTTCAAATGTATTTATAACGCATATACTTAAAAAAATCCAGGCAAATTGGATGTTTGTTGTAGGTAGGATGCCGAGGGAAGCAGTTCAGTTTATTTTCCCAAACAATTGACTTGGTACTAGTAGAGATGTGAGTCAGTAATTTAACGTCCGTAAACTACCGGTGGTAATTTACCAAATTTTCGTAATTTTATAATGGTAAGAATTATTAAACATTTTTGAAATTTTTGTGTCCTGGGATTGAAACCAAGTGTACTATCCTTCCTGAGACTAAAACAATGTCCTCTCTTACTTCGGAGTCCCGTTTTCCTCTGTACCCCTTTCGTTCATGCGGCTGTTCTAGCTTAAAATAGTGATTCATTGTTAGTCACTGAAGTGGTGTTTACTTGAAAGCCGGACCAAGTAGTCACACGCACATGCTAGTGCTCTTTTATTTGGGTCAAGGGCTCATTACGCGTTAAAAGTTCATTTTATATTTAAATGATCAACTATTACTGTATTTACTTAAAAATGGAGTTGCCAGGCGCCAGCCAGAACTAAAAATCGTTAGTTAAAGATCGGATTAGAAAGACCACGGCTGCCGCAAAATCATGTAAAAAACTTTATATAGTTCTCACAATTCAACGTTGTTGAAATATAATTTACTGTAAGCACGTAAAATTGAAATTAACAAATTTGGTGATGAACTGTAATTTTGATTTCGCAAAATTTGAATCAGTAATTTACGGAGTAAATTACCGTTTTTAAAATATATGTTAATTTCACATCACTAGGTACGAGGGAATACTTGTCCTTAGAAGCGGACAATTATTTGTGTGGCACCAATTTATTCAAAATCACAACAATGGTTGCCATTGTAATTTGTTCCACCTATTTAATAAAGATAGAAAGAAATTATCGCGCCAGAGGGGGAGGGGCTATGATTTATCAAAACGCAGTGACTAGTCTTGACCAGGGATCCGTGTAAGTTTATTAGCAGGAATGAAGAACGGTTAGTATTTACTTCAGTGCGACTCATAGATCCAATCCCTTCAATTCGTAACGAAAATTTTAAATTATCTAACAGGCTCACTTAAACTACATTATGATGACGTTGCTGACGGTGACGGCCAAAAATACATCGTTGCTTTTTACCTCCGCCACAATGACCAGCCTCTTCTTTCATACCCCCCCCCCATGTCAAGGAAGGGTGTCGTGGACTTTGACGCACTCAAAAAGTACCCTGTTCTCTATTCCCGCTTCTAAAATTACATGAATCTCTGTATTTCTGTCTTGACTAGATAATTGAAGGTTTTCATGTGTACTGGAATGGTTGTATATATAATCAGTGTATAAAGTTAAACGCGGATATCTGTAAAATTATAAAGATATCTGAACAGATATAAGATTAGAAATCGTTCAGATAGCGCAAGGTCGGATGAAAATTATCTCCATATCGGATCAGATTTAATAACTGAAAGTAAATACGACGTTCAATGAACTGTTGACGATTTTGCGGGAAAGATATCGTAATCAGATGTCATAAAAGAAGAAACAGTTCATAATTTTAACCACTAGTCTTTTCGAACTTTAAGGCAAAACGTTGTTTAAAACGACTAAATGCAACCGAAGGAAGAAATTATATCTTTCATCATGATTGACATTTTAAACGTCGCTTTAGGGTGCTTTGGTTTTGCGCCTGCATTTATACGACCACGATTCAATTTGGGTCCCATTTTTTGGGTCGATGATTTAAAATGTTTTATAAATCAATCATTAAAATTTGGATAAAAGACATTATAAAAAAAACCTTTGGTTTATTATTGAGTGCGTGAGAACTGCTTGAAAAGTTGTGATTGAATTAGTTTGGTATGACTTCAACTCGCTATGAGGAACACATTGTAGAGCAAACGTATAACACGAAACACGTAAATGGACGCCGACAAATGGTGGGCTGTGTATTTATTTCATTATTGGGCTTACACGTAAATGGAAACCGACAAATGCGGTGGGCTTCGTATTTATTTCACTATTGGGCTTAGTTTCCAGTATTAAAACGTATTGCAGTTCAAATTAAAAGCTGCAATCCTTTTAAATATCACTAACGAGGAACTGTTTCTATCATGGTCTACACTGGAAATCTAGCTCTAAATATAAACGATGTCGCATGTTTCTGTTATATAGTAAAGCTTTGACACGAACCATTTTGAAAAGAATGGAAAATTTGATGATACAAAATTTTTGGGGAAATGTAATTTTGGTGAAAGAAACGAAGATGAGTATTTTCTTCAAATAATTGATGTTTTATAACCATGTCTTTAAAGAAAAAATTTAATATCTGTTACTTTGGTCATTCCATTTTGTTTTCTTATCATTTACTTTTTCAAGTCTTTGTCCACGAAGACAATTTTTATTAATATCTGTTCCTTCAGTCTTCATTTTAATTAAGATTGTTAAAAAACTGTTGCTTTTTTAAAATCTGCACTAAGCACAAACATAAATATAGGGGATCGTAAGCATAAGAGACTAGTTAGTTACTAATGTTTTCAGGTACCAGTTAATCAGTTATCACCAATGAGATTAATTTATCACTGAAAACATCAAATTTTCATACTAAAATTATTTTGGCCTTTCTTTATCCCCTGGCTTTGAGTATTAAAATATTTAAAATAACTCTGAGAATTATCTAGAATCATTTCTACTGATATTCCAAATTCTGAAGAATCAGAGTCATCGTTTTGAGTCTTTCAGATGATGGCTTGGACTAATGTTACTGGTTTTCGGTTTTCGTTGTAGCAGTCTAACTGAGACAAAGTTTCTGCCTGACAGCATAGCCCAGTCGATCCGCGCTCATGGACGCAAGCTGCTCGCGCTATAGAGAGCTTTCAGTTGGAGAAGGAGATGAGCCTCGTGACATCATTTACGCTGCCATATTTGTGGGTTTAAAGCAGGAATGAAGCTGAGACCACCCAATATGGCTACCAGAACAGCGGTAAGACTTGGGAGGGTGTGACGTACTACAATCCCATCTGAAAGCTCTCTATTTAATAATAATTGACCAGGTCACGTCGTCTGCTAAACTTAGGGATTGGACAATTATACTTTTTCAGTTAATGTCTGGACTCTGGTTACTCTTGAATTTTCTTAGTGGTCCCGTGGTTTAATTTTTAAACTGGTCATTTGCCCTGTGCCACCGCCTTATTTCCCCCACTGGACAAGGAAGCATTTCTCGTAAAGAATAATGGCCATCATTTTTGTGTAAGAGACAGCCTGGCAGCCCCGTATTTGTTTACGATGCCCATAGCCCACTCGATCACGCGTAACACGACGCAAGATGCAGAGGGCAGAGCAGCGTCCGTGAGCATGGATCGAGTGGGCTATGCCCTGCTTGGCCAAGTCAGCTGACTTAGGTGAAATATTCATTACTTCTATGCGACTTAATTCTAGACATTCTTGAACGAATCATCTTGTGAACATTTTATAAGACAGGCTTCTGCCGCTGGGTTTTTTCTGAGCCAAATTTGCTTTTTAAATTTAAAAAAATTAATTTCAACCTTTTTTCCTCTCTTCAGAAATTTAATAATGATAGTGTGTTACATATTTATCCAAAATTTATATTAATTAATTAACACACTGTACATCGCCTTAATTTGTAATTTCGCGCTTGGAAGAGGCTGAATTAAAAATATTGATTTGGAGACAAGGATTAGTGATAGTGTGATTGAATCTATCATTTATTATATAAAAAGGACTTGGTTTGCCCAAGCCTAAAAAACAAAACGATAAGAGTTTTTTCCAGTTGACTGAAGCTCGGATATTTTATTTTTCTATATAATTTTAAAGACAATCCGTATTTTACTACTCTTTTGAATTTAATTCAATCTCCTGATTTTACTGGTAATGGATTTATTTCCTATAAATTAATTGAAATAAAAAATTACTTATCTCACATTTTTCATGATAAAATTTTACGAAAATGGAATTGTTGTTGAAAAATCTGAGATAAGTAATTTTTTATTTCAATTAATTTATAGGAAATAAATCCATTACCAGTAAAATCAGGAGATTGAATTAAATTCAAAAGAGTAGTAAAATACGGATTGTCTTTAAAATTATATAGAAAAATAAAATATCCGAGCTTCAGTCAACTGGAAAAAACTCTTATCGTTTTGTTTTTTAGGCTTGGGCAAACCAAGTCCTTTTTATATAATATCTGTTCCTTCAGTCTGCATTTGTATTAATCTATTATAAAACAATTTTTTCCCTGAAATGCGAAATTTTTCACTTCTAGGACGAGGTTAAAAATGGCTCTACACTTCTACTAATTTTTATAAGATACGGCTCACAATTCGTTTTAGAACCCGGGCTTTATGGTCAACTTCAAAACCAACATCCTGCCACGATTTTTAAACTATCAAAGCCGTATCTTTTACAGTCCACTTTACGATTGCAATTATCCATGACATTGCGTTCACTGCCCTTGTACGTTTACAGTGAGTGGCACCGTGGCCAGTTACTTTAATTAAAATACCTAGGCCACAGGTGCAGTTTTAAAAAAACCCTTATTTCCAACACTGATCCATCTATCCTTCAAGCTTTTACAATGACCCATTGCATAGACTCACTCAATAGTCTGCCTAAGCATGGATTTATAATAGAAGCTTACGCTTCCTTGATATTTCACTCACCTTAAAACGCGCACAACATTTATTCCTCGTCTGAAATAGTACCAGCCTGGCAAGCGCGTTTGTGACGTAGAATTTGAGGGAAATTCAGAGGGGGGTTGAAGTTTTTCACGTGATCGAGTAGTAATTTTTAATAGCGCGCGCGAAATTATTTTTAGAAAAGCGCGCGCGCACGCACGCCGAAAGAAAAAGTTTGCCTCAATTTCTACGTCATCAGGCCCCCCAGTCCCCACCCGCGCGAATTTTTATGACATAAATGTGTTTAAAATCAAAATGCCCTACTGAAGGCTACAGTGAAATATCCATGAAGCGTAAGCTTCTATTATAAATCCATGGCCTAAGTAAGGCAACTTAAGCCTTGGTCGAAACTAACATCTAAAATATAAATTAAAAAGGTATCTTAAGTATAGAATTTCAACCGAGACACATAATTAAACGAAAATTAGACCCGCCAGAGAAATTTTTAATAAATATAGTGTTATATTTATTGAAAAATATCAAGTTAAAGTTTCAAGGCGGTGAAATGGCAAATTAGCGTTGTCTACTGTAGAGAAATGAACAACTAGCGTCGTCTGCTGTAGAATAATCTTTTGAGGTACTTACATTTTTAATTAAATTAACATACTTAGACTTAATTAATTTTGATGAAACTTGAAAAAGGCACACCTTGAATAGTTACTTGTTAATTTGAAAGTATTCCGAAACGTAACTTCGCTTTAGTTTTTAAATGATTCGATGTGCAGGAGCACCAAAAACCCCATGTTATTCCTATGGGAAAATCGGCGAAAATCTGTGAATTTTCATTTAACATTACGGGAGGGTGTGGGATCTTATCTAGAAGGGCCTACCGGCCCTCTAGAATTTTACCAGCAAAAAACGTATCTTCGTAGCGGTAACCGTTGGCTGCTTACACCAGTCTAGAAACCAGGGAATGAACCCTTCTGCGTAGTTTGAATTAATCTACTTTAAACATCAAAAATGTGTCTAATTTAAACAAAAAGGTTTATTCTAAATAGCGGTTTAAATAGTAATTAAAAACGCAACTGTTACCTTGTAACTGATTGCCCCGTCGAAAAATAGAGTGGCCGGTCGTGAAAGGGGGAATCGTTACAGGCCGCGGGAATTTAAGAATAGGGAAAATAGGCCTATCTCATTCCGAGCGGAAGAATTATACAAGTTAAGAGGCACATACCTTTTGTAATGCAATGTGGAAAAGATTTATTGTATTAAATTGATATTCGACTCAAAAACGAAAAGACTTCCAAGATGGATGACGCGACTAGAATTTCCTATCGCGGAATGTAGCCCGAGCTAGTTCCAGAAAGGCGCGAACTCAACTTGTTCGAAAACAAAAAAAAACGCAACTAACTGTTGCACGGAAAATGTTGGCGTTTTTATCGCCTCTGTTGGTACATAAAAGGGGAGGAGTTACAGAGGATGACTGGCTGGACATAAGCTAGTCTTAGTTTCCTTCCAGCCGTCGTCTGCAACGACTTCCGTTGCATCCACCCACACGAAGAAAAAGTAGGAAAACGGGGGTCTGGAACCAGCCCGGGGGAAGAAATGAAATATACAACAATATATAACAAAAAGGGTTTTTTTTTTTTTCACTGAGGGGGATACTCTGCATAGTCCACTCGAGTTGATTTAATGCCCCTTTGGCGATCTTTTTGCACGAATTTGCGGGGACAGACCATCGCTCGGTGGAGGCCGATCGCCTGGCACACTGGACATACGTAGGTCGCTGCCGGACGTGTTATATACGGGAATCCTCCTGGGGTTACTGGGTACAAGCGAGCACGTTCGGACTCCAGCATGCCATCCCATGCAATCGGAAAAAGCGTGCGGTTGCGGGGTGGGGCTCGAAGGTATGGGAGATCTTGGACAAATAATCGGTCGTAATCGGAAACTTCGTATAGGTTGTCTTGTGGGATGGGGACGTGGCCATAATCCTGAAACATGCGCTCATACTGAGTATACAACGGGAGAGTATCGCGAAATGGTACTGTGGGACGGTGGGGAGTTTCGCAAAGGACCGTACTCTCCGGAGTCCCGGTGTCCAGAGTAGGGTTCGTCACTTGAGCAGTGGCCGTAATTATATCCGTCGGGATAGCGGCGGTAGCGCCATCCTCTGGGACAGAGACGGCGGTGTCAGCGTCGGGGACGACTTCGTGATCAACAGGGTGTGGATGGGCCGGGGCATCAACGATGGGCGCAGTTGAGGGTGTGGGTAGTGCGGCAACGGTGTTCTCATTATTCGTTTCCATAGGAGCAGGGTTAGGTGCTTCCGGTGCATTATCCGGGGTCGGGATTGACGGAAATGGCATTGGGAGGAGATGAGCTATACGCTCCATCGTCTCCTGTAGTGTCGCAGCCTGCTCCACTAATATGGGAAGGTCAATGTTTCGAGGATAGAGGCGTCCACCATACGGTGGTTCCGGGTCGGTCATTGGTGGTGCTGGTTCCAATTGGTCCGTGTCGTCCGGGTGAAGGAGAATTACATCCGCTTCAACAGTTTCTTCCCGGTGAGGAGGACGGGTCGGTGGACATGGGGGGAAGATAATTTGTTGTTGTTGGGGACCTTCCTGTGCGGATGAGACATCGTATGATTCAAATCGTCTTGCCGGAGGCAAGGAGACGATCGGCATATCCCTAGGTAAGGGGTTTAGGAGGTAGGCCTCTGGGGCGCATATCTGGCGGGTGCCACGGCGTAGCCGGGGGGTTCCAGATCGGTACGGAGGATGCGAGGAGTCCATCTAGAAATGATTGCAATAAAAACGATTAAATTCCGTAGAGGATGACCGGCAGCTCAAAGGTGCTGCGACGGTTCGTCTAAGTTAAACTGCCGTTAAAATGGTTCGCCTTGGATGAGCTAATCGTACTCGCTCCCAAGGGGGTTTGGCTATGGGCATTCTCTTAAAGCAGAAGTCGCTTGGCTCTAAATCTCGTATTCTATTGTCTTTTAAATATTGACCGATTTCGTTGGGGGAGCGTAACATACTGCTCTTTCGACCAGGGGGATAATAATAAATATCCATATCCACTTTTCCGGGCTGGACTGTATGGCGGTAACATAGCTCGCGAATCCATCCTTTCCGGAAGGGTTTCTCATAGTTTGTGGCTCTATGCTCCGGAATGGAGGGAGTTATTAGGGGTCGAGTGTCATCTTCACTACTCGAAGATTCAGTTACTTCTACTACGGCGGAAGGGGAAGATCGCCTTCTGGACTTGTTGATAAGGTATGGGCCTTCTGTATTTTCCTTTGGGGTCTGGTGGACGAACTTCCTGTTGTGGGTACTCTGGTTCGTTTGTTTCCTCGTCCGGCGCTTACAATTCGGCCCGCGTTTTCGGAGGACGAACTCAATTCATCCCGCCTTGGAGCTCTCGGTTGAACTATTCGTTGCTTAGTCCAAATCCAGGAGTCCTCGGTCGAGGGGCTTCTACTGGAGGCCTTTCTAAATTGCTTCCTCCTTGGTCTAACACCAGACGATGTTGTTGTCGGGTGACTTCTCTTACGGAGATCGGGGATCTCAGGTTTGTCGCTAGTGGGGTTGTTCCTTGATTTTCTTCTCAATGGTCGTCTCTTTCGTCTTGGAATTTCGGAGGAGGTCATCGGAGGATCTCGTCCTTCTGGTTCCGTGTCTGACGCTCTGTCATCATCGGTAGACGTACTCAATTTCCGAAGAGTTTTCTTCCTAGGTCGGATCCCTTCCGTCGAAGTTGTGGTAGGGTGATCCCTCTTCGTTCTCCCGGTTGTAAGTTTCGGAGATACTTGTGCAGTCGCGGAGGGAGGTACTGTTCTTTGTGGAGATGGATTTGGTTCCGGAGGTACTTCTTGAATAACATTATGCTCTTGGGGTTCTCGCCGTGTCTCTTTCGGTTGGGGTACTTCTGCTCGAGGAGAGGTCGGCGTAATGATTTCTGGTTCTTGTGCTCTTCTCTTCGGTACTTTATCTACAAATCGGAATTGTCCGATCATTTCGACAACTTCCTCGAACGATTCAGAGGGTGGTTGTGGTCCTTCTTGTGATACGTTGTGGGAAGGCTCTCCTTCACGAGGCGGTAATTCTGTTGTCCGTACTGGAACAACTGGGGTCCTCGGTCTGACGACTTCTATATTCTGGACTTCTTCCGCAGATACGACGTTTTCTGGAACTTCTTGGGGTTGTCTTCCATCTGTAAGGCGTTCTCTCGGTCGAAGTGGAGAGACAATTTCTTTCGGTCGCGTCTCCTCGCTTTCTTGGTTAGGATTTTCAGGTTCGATGGGTTCCATTCGTTCTTCTCTTGGAGAACTATGCCCCTCGTCTTCTTCCAATGGAGCTTCCGGTGTTTGATACAATTTCAATTGGGAGATATTAATAGGGCTTGTCTTCTGTCTCGATATCATGTCTTCAAGGATATACACTAGAGGACTTTGTTTTTCAATGATCTTAAACGGGCCGGTCCATTTTGGGCAAAGTTTGGCCATTCGGCCAAGCCTGGCGTTGGATAACGGATGGGTTACCTTCCAAACTATTGTACCAACATCGAACTCAAGGTCTTCCCTCCTGAGGTCGTAATACTTCTTTTGTTTGGCTTGGGCCAGTTTCGAAAAGTTCTTTGTGAGCTTCCATTGGTCTCGAAGGATTCTTAATGTCTCGGAACGATCTTCGAATTCTTCAAGCGGCATACCAATGTCTATGTCCCATGGGAGTCTAGGTTCTCTTCCCATGTTCAAATAGAACGGGGATCGTTTCGTTGTCTCGTGGGGAGCGGAATTAATTGCAAAGGCGAGAGCATTCAATGTCTCATCCCAGGTCCGATGATTATTTTCTACGTAAATGGAGATCGTTTCGCCCAGGACACGGTTAACCCGTTCGGTAATGTTCGATTGCGGATGATAAGGGGATGTGTGAATTGGTCCAATGTGGAATAACTTGCAGGTGTCATGCCATAAGGAGGACACAAACTGTGTTCCTCGATCGCTGAGGATCTGTTTCGGTGCGCCCCATCTACAGACAAAATTCTTGAGGGCTAATGCACAAGCGTCGGCAGTTATTCTTTTTAACGGTATTAGTTCGACAAATTTAGTCATGTAGTCGGTGAAAACGAGAAGGTACTTATATCCTCTTCTACTGACTGGAAAAGGTCCCATAATGTCGACTCCAATCTTATCGAATGGTCCAGTAGGAACGGTAGAGATCATGAGTCCTGGAGTTCTGCGGTTACTGATCTTATATTGTTGACACAAGACGCATTCTTTGACGTACTGTCTTACGTCCTTATCGAGGTCAGGCCACCAATACCTATAGCCGACTTTCTCCTTGGTCTTGTATTTCCCTCTGTGAGCGGAGAGAGGATGATCATGTAGAAATCGTATTGCCTCTCTTCTCAAAGATCTTGGTAAGTATATCCTTGCTGGACGGACTCCCGATGCTTTTCGGTAGATTAGATGATTGACCATCTCAAAATCGGGATGTTCCGGTGGATTTTCTTGTTGGAAATGTTCAATAATATCGCGGATAACGGGGTCTTCCCCTTGAGCTGTTATAATGTCATCGCGGTCGAAGATGTGAAAGTTCGCATGTGGGTATGGTGGCAAAACATACGCGAGATGAGACTGATCCGATGGTGCATTGGATTCTTCGGATGATGTGTCTGGATTCTCTTCTTCTTCCACCGAGGAAGCGACTGACATGGCATAAAGTCCAATCGGAGCTCTTGAAAGGGCATCCGCGACGACGTTTTCAACGCCTTTCTTGTGTTGAACCTTGAAATCAAATGTCTGCAAATACATCGCCCATCTGACAAGTTTCGAATTTGGTTCTTTGAGTCCAAAGAGCCATTGTAGAGCCTTGTGGTCTGTTACCACCGTGAATTGTTTACTTTCCAAATAAGGGCGAAAATGTCCAATAGCCCAATGAATTGCGAGACATTCCTTCTCGGATGTGCTGTAACTCGCTTCAGCATTTCTGAGACTTCTGCTGGCGTAGGCAATTGGAACTTCAACTTCGTCTTGGATCTGTGATAACATAGCCCCTAAACCTGCGTCTGAGGCATCAGTGGTCAGGATACTGGGGGCATCTGGCTTGTACGCGGCCAGAGGTGGAGAGTTGCAGATGGCTTCCTTGATTTTCTGGAAGGCGTCTTCTTGTTCAGGACCCCATCTAAATTTGATTCCCTTTTTCTTCAATTGGTTGAGCGGGGACGCCAGTTTTGAATAATGGGGTATAAAACGATGGTGCCAACCAGCCATTCCCAAGAATCGCTGAAGCTGTCTCAGGGTTCTTGGTCGGGGATATTTCCTTATGGCTTCCATCTTGGATGGATCAATATAGATTCCTGTTTCATTTATAACGTGTCCCAGGACTATCGCTTCTGACTGAGCAAATCGACATTTCTTCAACTGAAGAGTCAAACCAGCGTTCTTCAATTTGTTCATGACGTATTCTAGCGCATTCTTCTGTTCCTTCCATGTTTCGGATGCTATGAGGATATCGTCCAGATATACGACGATAGAGAATTTTTCTCCATCTCGAAAGACTTCATCCATTAAGCGCTGGAAGGTACTTGGGGCGTTGCAAAGTCCAAATGGGAGAACATTGAACTCGTACTTGCCGGCATGAGTTATGAAGGCGGTCTTGGGTGCGCTTCCTGGTTCCATCTCGACTTGCCAATAGCCAGATTTCAAGTCCAGGGCCGTTATATATTTCGGTTTTCCCAGTTTACTCAAAGTCTCATCGATCCGTGGAATCGGATAAGAGTCCTTCGCTGTGATGGAATTAAGTTCACGAACATCTATACAGAATCTGTACTTTTTCTTTCCGGTCCCGGATCCATCATCTTGTTCAATAATAACGACAGGAGAAGCCCATGGGGAAGTCGATGGCTTAATAATGCCGTCCTTCAGCATCTCGTAGATGTTACGCTCAATGATTTTCTTTTTATCTTCGCTCACGCGGTATGGTCTTTTATGGATAGGTGCAGCGCTGCCGGTGTGTATCTCATGTAGTACCAAACTAGTGCGTCCTAATTTGTCACTGAATAATTCTGGGAATCGTAGGAGGAGTTCTTTCAACTCTCTCTTTTGCCTTCGCGAAAGTGAGGTTGATTCAACCGCTTCGTTTACATTGGAGATCATCTGGGGCGATGGAGGTAATTGATCGTCTGATACGTCGATTAATTTAAGGGAAAGTCCATCAATGGTACAAGTGAGGTTCCCAAAGTCGATGATCGTGTTCCAGTCCTCAAGGAAGTCTTGGCCTAGAATGGCGTCACATAGTAAGGAGGGGACGATATGAAATTCCTGGCTAAATCGCCTCGTAATATTCTGGTCAAACGTTATTTCGAAGTCTAAAACCGTAGAGCCTTTGGTGAAGGAATACTGTCCATTTCCCATAACTATGCATTCGGATCTCTCCGAGTTTGGCTCTAGTCTTATGTCTCCTCTAAACCTTTGAATGGCCCTCCACTGATCTAGACTGATCATTGATACTTCTGCCCCATTGTCGATTCTGGTCTGTAGGCTTGAATGTTCAAATTTAATCTTCAATAAATGAGGATTCCGTTTTGGAAGACCTCGTCGTCGTTGGACTGTGGCAAGTCGAAGGGGCGATCTTGTCACAGTTCCTTCTTCTTCATTAGGGACTATCGAGACGCGGGAGGGAGACGTCCTCTGTGACTCCCCCCCGGGTTGGCGTTTCCCGAATCCGGGTCTCTTTGCCTATTAACCCGTGGAGATGGGCATTCGCTTGCATAGTGATTTTGACCACCACAATTAAAGCAGGTGAAGGAACGTGTTTCCTGATGGGATGTCGGAGGAACTTGATTCTCCGGGTTCGAGTGGCGTCTTGGAGGAGGTGGAAGGGCTCGTTGTCGAGGCAGTTGCTCTCGTGGTTCATAGACTGGATTTCTTCTTTCAAAAATTCTAGTTTGACGAGGGTAATCGTCTGGTAGGGGACGTCTTCTTGTGTCCCGTTGAGGTTGCCTAGATTGGGGGTTTGTTCTCGGGAAAGGAGCTCGATAGTTTTGAGCTGGAGGACCTTGTGGAATAACTGGGGTAGAAGTAGGGGTTTGTGATCCGTCCGGAAGAGGGGTGTTAGTACTTCCGTACTGGATGTCCCTATTAGTAACCTGTCCCATACAATTGGTACACCCTTGACCAGTCCCTGTCTGGGAGCTTTGCACAATCGCGGGAGCCACCTGTTCTCTAACAACTATGGGGTCTTGAGTTGCTTTATTAGGTAGGGCAGTCTCCTTTTTGGAGGGGCTTGGGGGATGTAAGTCAAAAGTTTGTTCGATATTTAAGCAAACGTCATGTAGTTCTGTTATTGTGTCTGCTGGGAGAACCATGAGTAATCCCTTAAATTCCATCCTTAGATTACGTTTCATAATGACGAGTAACTCATCTTCTGGTATTGGGGGATTTAGACCCTGATTAACCCTAATAAAATGACCGAAAAACTCATCTATGGACTCATTAGGTTTTTGTTTTCTGGTCTGCAAGTCTAATCTAGCTTTAGCTCCCTCATCCTTTATTCTATAGTGCCCTTTTAATCTTCCCTTGAACTCTGCCCAATCAACTCCTGGGGGAAGGGAGCGGAACCAATAGAGGGCATTATCCCGTAACAATAATGGCATAAAAAGCATTTTATCGTCATCACTAATTTTGTGAAAACTTGCGTACTCCTCAAATTTCCTAATGAACTCAGGGACGCTCTCACTCCTTTTACCATAGAATGCTAGCCTCTCAGGGGGCTCTAAACCCTTTACATTTCCTTGGTTAGATACTGCCAGATTAGAAAATGACTGTAAAATTGACGCTAGAAAAGCAGCCTGTTGGGCGCCTCCGGTAGTAGGATTTCCTTGTGATTGGGGATTTGGTGTCCCTTGGGCCTGAACTGTACCCTGTGTACTATGGGGCTGAGATCCAGGGGGAGGCTGAGAATTTCCCTGGGGGGCAACTGGGGTTTGACTAATGGTCCCCTGCGATTGTCCTACTGGATTTGCTCTAGCTAATCGTATTGGGGCACTCGTGTAACTAACTGAACTCCTCCTTGGGAGGGTTCCATGATTGGAAGTAGTCGTTTGGGTAGCTAAAGGCATTGTGACTGTCGACGTAATCGTGGAATTTATTCGCGTAGAAGTAGGCCAATTCTGCATAAACTGTTTGGCCCCTGCGTAAGCGCTTAATGCGGATGAGGGTCTAATTGGGCTACTTCTAGGAGTTATTTGTACTGTAGAGAGATCTGATATGCTCCCGAATCTGTTTCTCCTTGTTAAATTTCCGCTAGGGATCGGACTTTGGCTTCTTTGATTAAAAAGGGCTAAATTTGCTTCGCGCCTCTGTCTTTCTTCCTCCATTAGAACACGGGTCTGAGATGATATATTTCCCTGTTCAGACTGGGCTGTTCTATCAGGACCTAGGTCGGGGTTCTCATCCCACAGGGGTTCCTCATTTGAATCGTATGCATAAGCCATCTTTGTTGCGGTTAACCGAGGGGGGCGTAAAAGGCTTCTGACCACGAGATTAGGCTTAGCGGAATGAAGTGGGGATCCCGATGATTCCGAAGGTTTGGAAGAAGCCGAGGACGAGTCCGATTGTTTGCGTTCACGATAAAATTTATTAAAGCTTGGGCACGGTTCGGATTCGCTCATTCAAAATAGGAAGATTAAAGCCAATGTTATTTTATGCCGACAATATATTTCCCGAAAAATAGCCTTAAATCATTAGTCAAAACCATGTGTCCAAATAATTATTTAAGCCTAATTAATTTATTCTATTATAAAAGAAATAGGCATTTGTAAAGATTACGGAAACAATAAATAATAGAAATCCGAAAGTCGGAACTACGCTGTAGAATATTCTAGAAACATGGGCGCAAAATCAAAATGGCGGCCTTCATGCCTAAACTTGAACTAAAACGAGAACGAAGCCGAAGCGGGCCCGACCGCCCCGTCGAAAAAAACGGCGACGGCAAAACAAAACAAGCAATAAGCCAAGGGTTCGAATATCATGGGCACAGGCACCATTTGTAACTGATTGCCCCGTCGAAAAATAGAGTGGCCGGTCGTGAAAGGGGGAATCGTTACAGGCCGCGGGAATTTAAGAATAGGGAAAATAGGCCTATCTCATTCCGAGCGGAAGAATTATACAAGTAAAGAGACACATACCTTTTGTAATGCAATGTGGAAAAGATTTATTGTATTAAATTGATATTCGACTCAAAAACGAAAAGACTTCCAAGATGGATGACGCGACTAGAATTTCCTATCGCGGAATGTAGCCCGAGCTAGTTCCAGAAAGGCGCGAACTCAACTTGTTCGAAAACAAAACAAAACGCAACTAACTGTTGCACGGAAAATGTTGGCGTTTTTATCGCCTCTGTTGGTACATAAAAGGGGAGGAGTTACAGAGGATGACTGGCTGGACATAAGCTAGTCTTAGTTTCCTTCCAGCCGTCGTCTGCAACGACTTCCGTTGCAACCTAATAAAAATGATTGCAAGAGCTGGGATAAAAAAACATTGGTTGGTTTGTAGACAGGGTTTAGTGATCGTGTGATTTAATTATTTAATTATATTACCATTAATTTAAACCAATAAAATGATCTACATAGTGGTTATCGGTGGCACCAAATATAATCTGCACAGTTATCATTGGAAAAATGGCCATTGTTTACTGTTTTGAGGTTATGTTAGAATAAGCACTAAATAATTAAAATTATAATTTTTAACCTATAAGAATTATTGGAAAAGCGTCATTTAAAAATATTGTATGATTTGGTGACAGGGTTTAGTGATAGTGTGATTGAATCTATCATTTATTTTACCAGTAAAAAACGTATCTTCGTAGCGTTAACTGTTGGCTGGTGGCAACAGTCGAGAAACCAGGGAACGAACCCTTGTGCGTATTTTGCATTAATCTACTTTAAACAACAAAAATTGATTTAATTTAAACAAATTACCTAATTAGTGGCTATCGTTGGCCGATGGCACCAGGTGAAACACCTTAAAACCTACGCTACACGGCCAATTGGTCTCTAGTCTCTACATACAATCAGCTGTATTTAAATTTTGACCGAGGCTTAGTGAAATCAGTGAATTTAAAAATTATCGGATAATCCTAAATTAAAATTCTTTTGTATTAAATTATAATAAGGTTTAACTTACGAAATTAAAATAAAATGAGGACGAATTAACCCCTTCTTTTATGTGAAAAGTTAAAAAATTCGCCTTAAGCTCGACATAGCCACACGCGTTGTCTAAACAAAAATCTTCGCTCTGTCGCTCTATTAGCGGTAAAACAGCGTAAGTCCAACAGTACGTTTCTCTATGATTTTACCTAGGATTAAACCACGTAAGTCCAACAGAATAAAAGGTCGTAAGTTTACGTATGTGCTTAAAAGTACAAAACGTAATACTTAACATTAATTGATTTCAATAAAACTTCGGAAGGCACCAAAAAAGTGTTATACCTTTCATTTAAAACCGTTTTCAGACCTATCGAATAAATAGTCTTCAAAAAATGGTCGAGTAGCTTTGGCCATCACAGGAAACATTTCCCGTGTTATTCCTATGGGAAAATTTCCCTTTTTTTGCCAAAATGACTGAATGTTTTTATGGAAATGAAAACCACCCTTAGCAACTTTATTTTCTATAAAAAAACTAATGGAGGGATCTCTTTGAAATTTGAACCACATATTAAGGGTCCGAATTTTAGTTCAGTGGATTTTTTTCAAAACAATTAATACAATACAAAAAAACTACATCCAAACAAAAAACCCTCGTTATACATTAAGAGCAGTATGAGGTCTTATCTAAGAGAGCTACCGCTCTCCTAGAATTCCTGATGGATTTTCATTAAGTCGATGTAAGATACAGTACCTTATTAATAAAAACTGTCTTTGTAGACAAAGACGGGAAAAAGTAAGAGATAAGTGTAGAAAATTAAATGCCTGAAGTAACAGATATTAAATTTTCACTTTTTAACACATGATTATAAAACATCAATTATTTGAAAAAATTCTTATCTTTTTTTTTCACCAAAATTACTTTAGTAAAAATATTTTAATATGACACTTTTAAAAATAATACGCGTTTTCCATTTTTTCTCTCAAATATTCCAATCAGGTTGAGCCATATAAGGAGAATAAAAGGGACAGAAAAACATTAATAGCTGATAAAGTAAAAACCGTATCAAAACAAGAAGTGTTCGTTAATTTCAAAGTTTTCGAAGTTTCAAAAATTGACCTATAAAGATCACGATCAATCTACAGATCTTTTCGACACCAATATCAACATCACAATAAAACTGCCTATGTTACTTTCCGCTTCGCAATATTTCTCATTTAAAAATATAAAAATTAAACTCATAAATCTCAATTTTTTTCAGATATGCAAGTATTTGAATCCTCTTAAAGACCATGTCAATCTCTCCTCCCTGGTAAAACGTAGTATCAAGCTAATATTGGGAGCAAAATACCACGGTAAATAATGTTAAAAAAGTTTTTCCGCAAATGAAATTTTGGTGAAAAAAACTAAGATAGGAATTTTTCAAATAATTGATATTTTATAATCATGTGTTCAAAAGTGAAAATTTAATATCTGTTACTTCAGGCATTTAATTTTCTACACTTATCTCTTACTTTTTCCCCTCTTTGTCTACAAAGACAGTTTTTATTAATATATGTTACTTCAGTCTTAATATTTATTAAAATAGTTTAGAAACCTTAGGAGAGAAAACGTTTTAGGGCGTTGCACTTACATTAGTTAAAGCTTTTGAACTGACCAAGCATCTATTACATAACTTTAAACCTCACTGCTTGACTTGACAATCAACGTCCAGTCAAACTAAAATTGCTTTCCCGTCATTTTCACATGCAAATCACATAGCAAGCGGTAGTTATACCACAATAAGATTAAGTAGACCTGAGCATTCCATAGATCAGAGCACCAACAGACGTCAAAAGAATTGTGCACCAACACAAGTCATATGCTTATCGGCAGTCTAGCTTAATTACCCGCCATCGGTAATCTAGCTTAATTACCCGCCAACGGTAATCTAGCTTAATTACCCGCCAACGGTAATCTAGCTTAATTACCCGCCACCGGTAATCTAGCTTAATTACCCGCCATCGGTAATCTAGCTTAATTACCCGCCAACGGTAATCTAGCTTAATTACCCGCCAACGGTAATCTAGCTTAATTACCCGACACCGGTAATCTAGCTTAATTACCCGCCATCGGTAATCTAGCTTAATTACCCGCCAACGGTAATCTAGCTTAATTACCCGCCACCGGTAATCTAGCTTAATTACCCGCCACCGGTAATCTAGCTTAATTACCCGCCAACGGTAATCTAGCTTAATTACCCGCCAACGGTAATCTAGCTTAATTACCCGCCAACGGTAATCTAGCTTAATTACCCGCCACCGGTAATCTAGCTTAATTACCCGCCATCGGTAATCTAGCTTAATTACCCGCCGACGGTAATCTAGCTTAATTACCTGTAATCGTTAATCTAGCTTAATTACCTGTAATCGTTACTCTAGCTTAATTACCTGTAATCGTTAATCTAGCTTAATTACCTGTAATCGTTAATCTAGCTTAATTACCTGTAATCGTTAATCTAGCTTAATTACCTGTAATCGTTAATCTAGCTTAATTACCTGTAATCGTTAATCTAGCTTAATTACCTGTAATCGTTAATCTAGCTTAATTACCTGTAATCGTTAATCTAGCTTAATTACCTGTAATCGTTAATCTAGCTTAATTACCTGTAATCGTTAGTCTAGCTTAATTAACTAAAATCATTTAGTTTTTGCAACGAAAGAGAGTAAACTCAAATAAAAGTCCGCGGTAAAACAGCGTATGTGCAAGAGTGGCTTTCTCCTCGGCTTTATCCACGGTAAAACGCCGTAAGTCCAACGTTATGACATATAGGTTGCAACAACGTAAGTCAAAGCATGATTAAAAAACATGAATTTTAGCAATTAAACTTAGTTTTTCTCAAAAACCTTAAAAATGGTCCTAGAAAAAGGTTTATATTTTGATATAAAACCGTTCCCAAACGTAACAAACGAATATTTCATTTCAAAAGGGTGGCCACATAATGGCTAAATTGGAGAAAAAATCCATGTTATTTCTATGGGAAAATTTAACTTTTTCACCAAAAACACTGACTAATTTTATTGAAATGAAAACCACCCTTAGCAACTTTATTTTTTATAAATTTAACTTATGGGTGGATCTTTTTGAAATTTTAACCACAGATTGAGGGCCCGAATTGTAGTTCTGTGAAATATTTTCAAAACAGTTGAAACAATACAAAAAAGTTACATCCAAACAAAAAACCTTCCTTATACATTAAGAGCAGTATGAAGTTTTATCTAAGAGAGCTATCGCTCTCCTAGAATTACAGACGCTTTAGGCCATATTTTAAGAATAAACTGACGATTGATTTCAGAGGCGCTTGGTACACCTTATGTTATGATGAAACAACAAATAGTGCTGGCCACAAAGAGCTTCAGACAACTGTACGATACTGGTCTGAATGCAGAAACAAAGTTGTTTCTCAACATTTGGAAACCTTTTTCATCGGAAAAGCTACTAGTGAAGACCTCTGTGAGAAGCTCTTGCTAGCTTTGGATAACGGTAGCATTCCGTTAAGAAATATGCTAATGCTAAGCTCTGATGGACCTAACGTAAACAAAAAGGTCCAGCGTTTGATGACGGAAAAATTGGTTCTTACAAGGACCAAAAAAACTTCTAAACATTGGTACTTGTAACAATCATGTAGTTCACAATGCCTTTCTGAAAGGTTTAAACGAGTTGGATGACAACGCATCAGATCAAATTTACGCAGTTCATTACTTTTTTGACGGTTGGCCATCAAGATGGGAAGCATATGAGAAAATTCAAGGAGAATTAAATATTTCTGGTCATAATTTCATCAAACATGTCGCGTTACGATGGCTTACTATTGAAAAATCTGCTGAAAGACTTTTGGAACAGTGGGAGGCAGTTGTCAAGTACTTTTTGACATATATTCCGAAAAATGATTCCAAATTGAAAGGAGCTAATGGTTACAAGAAAATTGCTACGTATCTTAAAATGCCTACAATGAAAGCCGAAGTGATGTTTGTCATTTCTAGCGCAAAAATATTCACCAAATTTACTGGAACATTTCAAAGAGACGAGCCATTAATCCACGTATTACACAGTCAACTAAACACGTTACTCAATGTACTAGTAAGTAGAGTCTGCAAACCAGGTGCTTTTGACAAATTTGAAGCGATTTCTGCTGAGAAATTTAAAGAAGAGAATTTTTTGCCATTGAAAGAGATTGTTTGTGGCGAAAATGTTGTTGAAGATCGCTTTGGTCCCATTGAACCGAATTCCCATTCGACAGAAGGGGTTTTTTTGGGGGGTCCCATTCGACCGAACGTAGCCAAAGGTGCGATTTTATTATAGTCCCATTGGACCGAAATTCTATTGAACTGGAAGAAGACATACTGTGTGGTTTTGCATTAAATATATTTTTAATTTCACAACTTATTATTGTTAAAATAAATGTGAGTTGAAAATGTATTACTGCACTTATTTTAACTACGTTTTAATTACGGCGAACCTCACCTACCCTAGCCTAACCTAACCTAACCTAACCTAACCTAACCTAATCCAACCCAACCTTGTTTGGAGGTAAAAAGATTATTTATATGAGTATTAAAAGCCCGCCTCTTACCACGAACAATTTCTTAGCAATAATAGAAATATTTTGGAAAAGATGTCAGATAATTAATTGGAGAATATTTTGGAAAAGACGGCAGCTAATTAATAGGAGAATATTTTGGAAAAGGTGGCAGCTAATTAATTGGAAAATCTTTTGGAAAAGGTGGCAGCTAATTAATAGGAGAATATTTTAGAAAAGGTGGTAGCTAATTAAAAGAAGAATAATTTGGAAAATGTGGCAGCTAATTAGTAGGAGAATGTTTTGGAAACGGTTGCAGCTAATTAAAAGGAAAATATTTTGGAAAAGGTGGCAGCTAATTAATAGAAGAATATTTTGGAAAAGGTGGCAGCTAATTAATAGGAGAATGTTTTGGAAAAGGTGGTAGCTAATTAAAAGGAGAATATTTTGGAAAAGGTGGTAGCTAGTTAAAAGGAGAATATTTTGGAAAATGTGGTAGCTAATTAGTAGGAGAATGTTTTGGAAAAGGTTGCAGCTAATTAGTAGGAGAATATTTTGAAAAAGGTGACAGCTAATTAATAGGAAAATGTTTTGGAAAAGGTGGCAGCTAATTAATAGGAGAATGTTTTGGAAAAGGTGGTAGCTATTTAAAGGGAGAATATTTTGGAAAAGGTGGTAGCTAATTAAAAGGAGCATATTTTGGAAAAGGTGGTAGCTAATTAAAAGGAGCATATTTTGGAAAAGGTGTCAACGAATTATTGGAACCAAACCAAACCTAAACTAACCTAAGCCAACCTAACCTAACCTAAGCTAACCTAACCTAACCTAACCTAACCTAACCTAACCTAAGCTAAGCTAACCTAACCTAACCTAAGCTAACCTAACCTAACCTAACCTAAGCTAAGCTAAGCTAACCTAACCTAAGCTAAGCTAACCTAACCTAACCTAACCTAACCAAACCTAACCTAACCTAAACTAACCTAACCTAACCCACCCGAAACCAAAATATTAAAATTTTAATTTAAAATTTAAAGACATTGATGGAACTACCATTAAGACTGTACTTGATTTTAAGCACAATTTGTTTATTAATTCTATATATCTCTTGCCTTGAAAGGAATGAAAGTGAGCGTTATAATTAGTATCACCAAACATTTACTTTTAATATTATTAACATACCTTTCGGAGCTTCGAACCAACAACCTATCGCTTCGCAGTCCAACATCGTATCCACTACACCACCGAATCGCTGACGGTTACAGTGTTTCAAGTTATATTCATGTATTTTTTAGAGGCATATTCGGACGATTGGGATTTCGGTCCATCGGGAATATAGCCATTGGGCTGGAAATCTAAAATCATTGCGGGATATTCGGTCGAATGGGATTTCGGTCCATTGGGAATTCGGTTGAAAGGAACGATACCTGAAGATCTTATGAAAAAATCTACCCAAAAGGAACAAATCTGCTTTTTCAAATTCACAAGAGAACATTATGTAAAATCGTGCCAATATATTCTTCAAAAGACGCCAGTTTCAGCCGATAATTTTCTTTAGTACTTTCGTTGTTTTCAAGCAGGAAAAATTGAAAGTGATAAAAGTTGCAATGACATTGTTTCAATCGCTAGAGCATTTCCTCTAGAAATTAAGACCAACGAGTTAGTAGATGAATGGAAGCTGTTAAGAATCGACAAGAAAACGATGCCATTATCTTCTAACCAAGGTGAAGAACGAATTGACATATATTGGAGAAATTTTCTGTCACTAAGAAATGAAATGGGCAATTTCCAGTATCCAAGTGTTTCGCGGCTCGTCAAGGCGGCTCTTTCTCTTTCCCACGGAAGTGGAGATGTTGAAATAGTTCTCACCGAGGAAAGAGCTAGTATGGGTGAAAGAACATTAAACGCCATTTTAACTACTAAAGACGCGTTGCAACTGTTTAATAAGAAGCCAGAATGCGTTCCAATTACGAAAGAACTTATTACACTTGGACAGTCTGCGCTTAAAAATTATCATAATTATTTGGAAAATCAGAAATTGAAATTGGCAAAAGAGAAGGAAGCGTCGTTGGAAGCGGAAAAGAAAAAAACAGAAATGGAGGAAAAACTTAACAGAATTGATAAAGAAGCTCGTCAATTGAAAAGTCAAGAAGTGGAGTTGCGTGGAAAGCGAATTGAAGAAGAGCGGAAGAGAAAAGTAGCCGAACAGCTTTTTGAAGTAGCAAGTAAGAAGTAGTAAAAGCTATTAGTGATAAACACTTTGAAGATGTAGAACTCGCTCAAGCATGCTTGATGGCGTAATGAAAGTTAAGGAAGGAGAAGAAGCAGAAAAAAGTCTGCTGATGATATTCAGATAAAAATAGAGAAGAAAGAGTCTAATCTAATTTCATCGTTCCTTAAAAAAAGTGATAAAAAGTGATAGAATTATATGGATTGAATAGTTAGTATTTTAAAACTGGGCTGATGTGATATCGTACATGTCCGAAGTCTTACTAAACCTTAAGTGTATACCGAATTACGTTTGATACATATTCGAACATCAATAAAGCAGTTTTTCAACCTTAAAAATGTTTTTTAGTCACTTTTTTTAAAATTATTAGTCACTTCCGTCACTTATATTTGGGTGCAGGTGAGTATCGGGCCTGGGAATATGAAATCTGGTTTTTTGGGGATAATGGGACTATCGGGCATTTGAAATCCGGTTTTCTTTGAGAAAATGAGACTATCGGGTATTTGAAATCCGGTTCTATTTGGGAAAATGGAAGAATCGGGCATTTGAAATCCGGTTGAAATCTGGTTTTCTTTGGGAAAATGGGTGTATCGGGCATTTGAAATCCGGTTGAAATCTGGTTTTTTAGGGAAAATGGGACTATCAAGCATTTGAAATCTGGTTTTCTTTGGGAAAATGGGAGTATCGGGCATTTGAAATCCGGTTGAAATCTGGTTTTCTTTGGGAAAATGGGAGTATCGGGCATTTGAAATCCGGTTGAAATCTGGTTTTCTTTGGGAAAATGGGAGTATCGGGCATTTTAAATCCGGTTGAATTCTGGTTTTCTTTGGGAAAATGGGAGTATCGGGCATTTGAAATCCGGTTGAAATCTGGTTTTCTTTGGGAAAATGGGAGTATCGGGCATTTTTAATCCGGTTGAATTCTGGTTTTCTTTGGGAAAGTGGGAGTATCGGGCATTTGAAATCCAGTTTTATTTGGGAAAATGGGACTATCGGGCATACTGAAAAGGAAAAACTTTACTTTAGCTCGCGCATTTTAAATACAGTTTTTTCAACAAATATCATTTCTTGGAGGTTAATCATATGATAATTAAATACATTTGAGGTGCGGAAACTATTTTAATCAATGTTTTCATGGCTTTCATCATCCATATCAACAGTTTATCGGAAGGATTTCTGTGTTAGTGTTAAGCGGATTATAAAGTTCCCCAGCCATTTTAAAAAAGTTATGGTTGGGTCTAATGATTTGGAAAAGGACCAATATTTTGAGGTAAAAAAGCATACAAAATTTAGTAATATTTTGGAAAAGGGGATATTTATGCAGTTGATAAGCCTTGACAATAACAAAAACACGAATGGCTAAAAGTGCGCCTCTTTTTAGGGTAGAAAGAAACTAAAAATAATAAATTTTTGGAAAAGGTGGCAATAAACAAGCTAATTAGCCATAATTTGGAAAGGTATCAATAATTAGGGGTAAAAACATATTCTATTTAGTAAAATTTTGGAAAAGGGGAAATTTATTCAGTTGATAAAACTTGATAATAACAAAAACAGGCGCACATCTACCCGCTCATGGATAAGGGAATAAGAGGGAATAAATTACAAAAAACATGGGAAATATTGATGTAAGTTAGTTTCCGCACCTTAAATTAAATTAATTATCATATAATTAACCTCCCAGAAAAGATATTTATTGAAAAAACTGTATTTAAAATGCGCGAGCTAAAGTAAAGTTTAGCCACTGAAAATGCTACCAATCATCCACAAAAGAAAAAGAACACTCCAAAATGGTTCTCTCTGGATCTCAAAACTGCCTTACGTAGGAAAGCCCACTTCCACCGGAAATTCAAAAGAACTCAAAGTCCCTTAGCCCATCATAAATATACATTACAGCGCATTTTGGTCAAGAAATTTACTCAAGCGGGACAGAGACTCTATCGGATCTGAAATCAGGAAAAATGTTAAGCATAATCCAAAAGCGTTCTGGAAATATGTCGGCTCTAGGCTAAAGGGACCGTCCATAAACTACGTCACACTCTTATGGGGGTGAGGGGGTTTCTAAATTTGTGACGGTCCGTGACAAGGGGGAGGGAGGGGTTCTTCGATGCGTGACGTCAAATTTAGCATTGATTTTGTTACGAAGTCAGTAAGAGGCCGATTGGCTCTCTTATGTTATAGAAGAAGAAAGACAACATTCCATAGTCCACCGTTACAATAATTTACCAAAATTGTTATTCCATCATCGCTTAAATAGTAGAAAATTTAAGCAATTATCTACTATTTACACCTTTATATAGCCAATTTAAATAGCGCATTTAAAATAAACAGCGTAAACTCTCTTATGTCTCTGTTTATTCGCCCCTATTATTTGTGAGGATGAATCAAATCCCCCTGCCGATTGAAATGGTTTCGATTCTTTGGCAAATTTTTTAAATCTCAAGCTCCATTAGTCTGTTTTCGGTGACAGTGTCGAAACCTAAAATTGTGCCCCTTTAACTAAGCTTTATGGAACTTTTTTGAAGCTTATAAAAAGCACATCCAGACATTAAAATTCTAAAGGTCAATCAGAAAAAGCTTAAAAGGGAAGAGAACTTGAATTTTCAGCCGAGCAAAATATTTCTGAGAGGGCGGCATATCACTCAAGAAATTAATCAAATTAAATTTGTAAAGTAAGACAAATCAATATGCGGAGGGGGGGTTAAAGAAATGTGAAGTGGTTTTTAGGGGAGGGGTCTGAGAAAAGCGTGACGAAGCGTGATCTGGGGGGACGGGGGGTCAGAAAATGCTTTTTTTCTCGTGACGTAGTTTATGGACGGTCCCAAATAACCCACAACACGATATAACTTTGAAAAAAGATGGCAGTGTCATATGGGATACACAGGATATTTCGAAGGAACTGTGCAAAATTTGCTCAACAATAGCTGAAGATAAATCTGACCTGTCATTTGCTTTTAGCCCCACAAATAAAATTCGACAGATCTCACCCCATGATGTGTCGGACGCTTTTAAGAAACTTAAGCCAAAATTAACCTGGAATTGATGAAATACCGAATTTTATAATTATCAAAGGCTGCCAGCATGCACTAATCCCACTTATGGTCTTCATCACAAATATTTCCATTAAGTCCGGCATATATCCCGACGCGTGGAAATATTCTCTCGTTTCACCAATATTTAAAAAATGGTGCAGAGTCGACCCCCAAAACTACCGCCCTATATCGTTGCTATGTTCCTTAAGCTTAGTCTTCGACTACATTATGAATAAGAAACTATACGCCTGGTTCCTCCCAAAACCTGCCAGTTCAAAAGCATGGGTTCGTGAAAGGGAAAAGCGTAGAAACCAACCTTTTAACCTTCTGCTACGCTGTGAAACTCGTAATTTAAAGCAAAGGGCAGGTTGACTCAATCTATATTGACATGTCAAAAACCTTTGATCGATTCTCACATCAAATACTTTTAAAAAAATTATCGTACTATGGTTCAAAAGAAAATGCGCTAAATCGGTTCAAAAGTATATTAATACGAAAGGTAGAACACCATAAAAGTTAACCAAATGATCTTATGACGTACGGTTCTCTCGCTTTTTCTAGGGCCGGACAAAACATCTCTACGAGCTCAATGTCCTCTTTTTTCTCCCCACAGAGGGGGCAGCCGTCCTTCTTATCAAAAATGCGAGAAAGGCGGGCTGATGTTGCCAACGCACCCGTCCGGGCCAAGAATAACAACCCACTAGCCAGGGAATTGTCATAGAAAGGTTCTATGACGGGGTTTTCTTTAAAGAATACAGTGTCAAACTCGGATGACTAGTAATATCCCTCCGCCATTGTGTTTGAGAATAATCAGCAACAGCCTGATCTACTTTAGTATACCACTCATTCAGCGAGTCTAAAGAACTCCAGGACAATCCAGCACCATAGGTTTCATGTAGAAACTCGACGCGCTTTAGTCAAGTAGTGTTCCAGTTCATTTCTCGAACATTGCTTAAGACCCGTTGCGCAACGCGCGTTTCGTCCATAAATATCAAGCTACCCAGGTAGCGGAGCTTCCTTTCAGCCTCCCTCTCCTCGAAGGTTGACCAGGCCATTTCACCCTTGATAGTGGCATACGAGGTCATAAAGTTACCACCCAACGCGGCCTTACCCACTGAATTAGAGATACTTAGTGGCTTTCACCAAAACATGGTCAGAAAACGTCTTCACTAAAACTTCGCTGGCAAAACCACTACTAATATTATTATAAGAACCCAGTTCTTATAGTTCTTGAGCTTTTCCTTGGTGTATTGAGATTTTCTATAAAATAAATAATTACAAATATATCCATAACTTATATTTGGAAGAGAACTTCTACAGCTTTTATAGAAATTTCAGGTTTCACTTGCAAAAAGTCTTACGTTTAGTACATGGTTAATAAGTTTGAGTTTTTTTAATACCTTAACGGGTTAAGATTTGAAGTATTCAGATAGGTACATATTCAAGTATGTTAGCATTTTAGCAATGATGAGTGATTTGACCGACTTAGAACTTCTGAAAAGGGTAATAAGTGTGTACAAATGTATGGGTATGAAATAGGGTTGTGTGAGCCTTGATTTTTGGCTTCGAGCCTTAAGCTGCATGTTCAAAATCCGGTTTCGAGCTTTTATCGAGCCTTAAATTTCAATGGCGAGCCTTAACGACTTTCAATTTTAGCTCTTAATTTGGAATGATATTCCTTTAAACTTTCTATTACTGGCCTTAGTAAAGAAAAAACCCTATTAGTTCGTAAATATAACAGAAAACTTTTATTTGACTATAATTAAACTTGAATCCTATTATCACTAATCGAAGTTACTTTCGTGCACTGACAATCGCATTGAAATACAAACCAAGCGTATTTTTCTATACATAAAAGTAAAACTAAAACTTCAAGAATGATTTTTCATTTTTTTCTTTGCCCAAAAGTGGAAGTAAAACTTACGCCAATCAAATGTGGGCTTACAAACAAGGCACCAACCAGAATAATTTCCTATTTCGCGCGTCACTGCAGCGTTTCAACATTCAGTAGATTGTGTTAGATGGTAATTCTTGACCTTTAACCTAATCTAGAATCTCACAAACCACTGACTGAACCTCGATAACGTTAAGCCTTGGTCTCGAGCTTTTTTCTGAGGCTCGAAAACTTGTCGAGCCGTTCAAAAGTTGCTTATCGAGCCTCGAGCCGAGTATTCAAGAAAAGAGTTTAGCCGCCCATCTCGAATGGAAATTTTTTATTAGAAAGAACTTTGATACTTTGAAAGAAAGGTTGGGATTCGGTAATAGGCCTGAAAATCAAAAAAACAATTTGTTACTATTATTGTCATGCTATTCAGAAGAAATTTTGTTTCACTGGAGCAAGAACAGAAAAAAATTAGCCGAAAGCAATGTTACTTTAACATCAAATAACGAACTGGTGAGTTATTTGCATTAGTTAAGACGATAGTATGAGTGTAAATTTATAAGGTATGTGAATATATGAAATAGTGTAAAACTTTCCTCAGACAAACGAGATGTATGAAACAACGCTCATGACGATAGGCGGGGGCTGCATAGGGGAGATTAGGAAACTAAACAAAAAACGAACAATATTTGGAAAGAAAATGAAACTGACAGACCAACAGCGTAACACCTCTCAAGCAGTCTCTTAATCCATACCTCATCAAATTAAATCAATCATGCAGAGACATCTTATGTCCCGAACGAATTAAATCGCATGGACATAAAATCTTGCAAGTAAATCTAGAGCTTAAGTAGATTCTCAAGTATATCGAAGTTGATAAGCTATAAACCTTTGGAACGTTTTAATAACCACTTAATTTCACCTAGGTTGTTTTTGACCGGGTAAAAAATCACCAAGAAGAGTTGGAATCGTGCTTTCGAGCGTGAACTAAAGAAATAATTCCAGCTGATAACGCGAAACTTTTCCTTGCTGAATTCCAAAGAAAATTTCTACACGCACTTTCTAATGAATTCATAACAGCTAAAGATGCATCAGAGGTGGATAGGAAGAAACAATCTTGAAAAGGCTGCAGTGGGTTGAGAGATGAGCTATATGTTCTTTCTAAAGGAGGAAGGTTGGAAAAAGGTTCAACCATTGAAAATGGGAAAGGGAAATTAAAAGCCAAAACGAAAACTAGAAAACCCATTTCTAACGCTGAAAACCCAAGCAGTTCCAGAACGCACACTTCTTTGGATGAAACACCCATAAAATCACAATCTTGTGCCCCTAAGCGATTGAAAATGAGAACGAAGACAAGCCCAAATAAGAAGGCCAGAGTACAAGAAAATTGAAAAATGAACATAAAGGTTCCTAGAAGTCGTAGCAAAGTAGCAAACCTCGTCAACAAGAGCAACTATTCACCAGAAACTTCTAATAAAAACTCTGCAGATTTTAATAGTTCAAGGCAAAATAGCAAACATTCTGATCCTTTAAACCTTTCTGCCCAAGTTTGTGATAATTCGTGCCTGAATGGCCAAGTTTGTGATAATTCGTGCCTGAATGGCCAAGTTTGTGATAATTCGTGCCTGAATGGCCAAGTTTGTGATAATTCGTGCCTGAATGGCCAAGTTTGTGATAATTCCAGTTTGAACGAAAATGTTCAGTTCAACTGTGATAGGTTAGCCAAAGTTCCCACATTTTCTAACAAGAATAGTCAAGTTTCAAGTTCAACCACGAAAGACACGGCTCCAGATTGTTCAACCCAGAAATCCTTAAAAGTTCCATACAAAGTGGATGAATCTAGTCGAGGCAAGAGACAAAAGAAGCTTCCTAGTCGTTATTTAAACTATTATATGCAATAACCATGTGATAAGTTTGAAAATGAAATAGGCATGTGATCATTAACTTTTTTTATTATTTTAGATTTTAGTAGAAAACGTCACTGTCTACCAAAGTATAAAAAATAAAAATGAGTTTATAACAGAATTATCTACTACGAAGACTTAAATTTTTCAGCGAAAGCATCTTTCACGTACAATTGTACATCTCTGTATCCATGCCCACTGTGGTTTCCTTTGACATCAATTTTTGTGAGGAGGGCTTTTCTTGCCGTATTATAATTGACGCTAGATAGTTTTAAACCTGCATTTTGCTTGAATTGCGAGAAAGGTGTTTCCACAGCTCTGCCATTGATTCTTACTGGGCATAGATAATAGCCTCCAGGATATTTATCGAAAAATTCTTTCACTAATCCCTCGACTCCGTAGACAATAATTCGCAACAAAGCCCAGGTCTGAATCAGTCAAAAAATATAATTTATGATCTGCATAATTCCATGTTTTGAAGGAGCGGGCATTAGATTGTGCGGGATTTAGATACAGCTAAACTATGAGATTTTAACTTCATTAATAATTAATAAAAACTGTCTTTGTAGACAAAGACGAGAAAAAGTAAGAGATAAGTGTAGAAAATTAAATGCCTAAAGTAACAGATATTCAATTTTCACTTTTGAACACATGAGTATAAAACATCAATTTTTTGAAAAAATTCTTATCTTAGTTTTTTTTCACCAAAATTACTTTATCATATATATATATATATATATATATATTTATTTATTTTCTCTCAAATATTTAAAATTAGGTTGAGTCCTGTAAGGGGAATAAAATGGACAGAAAAACGTTAATAGCTGATAAAGTAAAAAACCGTATCAAAAAAAAGAGTGGTCGTTAATTTCAAAGTTTCAAAAATTGACGTAATGTATAGCTCTCTAAAGATCACGATTAATCTTAATTAGATCTTTTCGACACTAATATCAACATTACAATGAAACTGCCTATGTTACTATCCGATTCGCAATATTTCTCATTTAAAACTATAAAAATTAAATTCATAATTCTCAATTTTTTCAGATATGCAAGTATTTGAACCTTCTTAAAGACCATGTCAGTCGAAAGTAAAACGTAGTATCAAGCAAGTATCCCTTAAAAAATTCTTGAAGAAGCTTTTTTCTAGAGCTAATACTGGGAGCAAAATACTAGTGTATATAATGTTGAAAAATATTCTTCGCATATGAAATTTTAGTGAATAAAACTAAGGTAAGAATTTTTTCAAATAATAGATGTTTTATAATCATGTGTTCTAAAGTGAAAATTGAATATCTGTTACTTCAGACATTTAATTTTCTACACTTATCTCTTACTTTTTCTCGTCTTTGTCTACAAAGACAGTTTTTATTAATATATGTTACTTCAGTCTTAATAGTTATTAAAATAGTTTAGAAACCTTAGGAGAGAAAACGTTTTAGGGCGTTGCACTTTCATTAGTTAAAGCTTTTGAACTGACCAAGCATCTATTACATAACTTCAATCCTCACTGCTTGACTTGACAATCAACGTCCAGTCAAACTCAAATTGCTTTCCCGTCATTTTCACAAGCAAATCACAGAGCAAGCGGTAGTTATCTCACGAAAAGATTAAGTAGACCTGAGCACAAAAATATTCCATAGGTCTGAGCACCAACAGATGTCTAAGAATTGTGCACCAACACACACAAGTCATAGGCTTATCGGTAATCTAGATTATTAACCTGCCATCGGTAATCTAGCTTATTTACCCGCTGTTATGTTAGTACCAAGGGTCAATACCTACGGGAGATAAGGATTGATTTGGTGCTACTGATTATATAAAAAGAGAGTGTAACGCTGCAATCGGGCCGTCTTGATTTAAGTCACAATAAACATAACATTGACAACCAACATGGTGTCAGAAGTGGGGTACGCGGAAATTTAACGTTCTCGCGTTTAACCCATACCTAGTGTCGGACTTATACCCGCTGCCACGAATATGGCTGCCTCCGGCGTACCGGCGCCAAAGCCTGTAGAATGTACCGTGGAAGCCGCCGAGAATTTTGCCACATTTCAAGAAGCTTTTGCTGACTACCGGATTGCCACGGACCTCAACACAAAAACGGATGCCGTTCAGGTTGCAACTCTTCGCTCATTACTGGGAGACGAATGTCGGAAGGTACTCAAAACTTTAAATCTCTCAGCCGAATCTCAATCCACTACTGAGGGTATCCTTACCGCCTTAACCAACCACTTTACGTCTTGAAAAAACACGCTTTATCCCAGATTCTTGTTCCGCGCCGCTACGCAACAATCCTCCGAAACAGTGGATCAATTTTACATCAGACTGAGAACTCTAGTCAAGGCCTGCAAGTATCGAAGTACTGAAATGGAAAGCGACCTTGTCACCGATCAACTTGTTCTGGGTAGCCGCGATAAACAGACGAGGGCTGAACTTTCGAGCAGCCGATCTACCAACATTGACCGAAGCACTGGATGTACTACGTATCAGCGAAAGCGCCAACACCGAATTATAACATGTCAAAGCGGAAAACTTACACGCGTCATCCGAATCAGACAACATAAATTACGTACATCTTCGACCACGGGCACAAAGTTTGCCGTATCGACGTCAAGGTCATCAATACAAACGATATCCACCAACGAGAAGCAATTCTCAATCGAACTCCATCGAGAGTTCTTCTTGTCCGTACTGTGGAACACAGCATTCAAGGGGAAGTTCCTGTCCCGCTTATGGGAAACGTTGCAGCTTCTGCCAACGTCTTCACCATTTTGAATCCGTTTGTCGGACGAAGGTGCGACGATCAGTCAACTTTCTCGAAGACCACCAGCTACGTCAGTCACCTGAAAGCGAATACAACGACCAAGAGCTTCTCCACTACGTACAAGAGCGAGTGTTGTCTGGTCACCATCAACTTGCCACACCGAGCCATGATAATCGGACGGAAGAAAATCGATACGATTCAGAAGAACTGTTTCACATAGAGGAAATATCCCTCGGTTTCAAGAAACCTCGTTCGAACGATGAAGTGCATGCCGTGCAGACACAGGGCACCCGAAGAAAACTCTTCTGCGACCTTCAGATCCACGAGAAACAAAGCGTAAAATTCGGGATGCTTCGCCTGTAATCGAGAAAAAACCCGTAGGCGATTTTATATTTATACTCAATGCGATCTCCTAATGTTAATATCTATGGGGTTTAACATTACGAGGTGTTCTTTTTTTCTAATTTCTGACCCCTTAGTTGGTTTTAAAAAAGGACCTGGTTTCGCCCAGGATTGCGAAGCGAAACTACTTTTTTGTATTATGTTTCTAATTAGCCAAGAACAATTTAACCAAGGAATTGTTAAGGATACTCACCCTGATGTGTTTGATGAAATAAGATGTAATATTTAAAGCACCTGAGATTTTTTTAACCACGACACATTATTTACACCGTCCGATTATCGTTTTCAGGCGATCTTGTTGCTTCGGAAGCTTTTCTTCAACAGGGAAGTTGAAATAATGAGGGATACCCTTCTCGTACCATGGTAAGTCGTTGTAATTACGAAGCGCGTTAGGGTCATACTTTGATGTTTGGGGAACCGGTTCTTTAGGGCTTGTTTCACTTATCACTACCAACGTCACTACCTGTAACTTATCTAGCCCAAATTGAACAACGTTCCCAATCTGTTCGTGGTCGGATTCCTGATCAATCATCAGCATTATAGTCTTCCTCATTTTCTGAGCCTACCTCTAATTTGACAGCGTCCGCAGACCATGGATCTGATTCGAATGAGCTGAGCATTTCTTCGCTTTCGCTCCCGCCAGTGGCGTAGCTAGAGGTTTTTCTGCCCGGGGCGGCGTCTGAGTTTGCCGCCCCCTTATACTCTTACGGTTAAATTGGTATACCATTTGGTGCGCTGCAATGCTGGAATTAAATAAAAGAGTCCACATAAATTAAAGGGAAAATTTGAATTTTTCAGGTAAATTTTCATTTTTCTGGCTTTTCGGTTTGCTGTTCTATAGACAGTATGGCAAGATTTCTTAAGCGTAACGTGCTCATTCTTGATCTTTGATAAGTTTTAATATATTTTAGTTTTGAAAAACTTCTCTCGCAACTAGCAACGCTAGCAGTATATAAATGAGAGAACGGGATGGGTATGAATTTTCCATAGAGATAACATGGGGTATGATACCTTATGGGAAAATTAACATCGGGTATGAAAATTCGACAGTCTCGAATGTTTCCGAAGCGGCTGTTTTGTGTACCTTGTATGGCGCTGAGAGTACGTAAGTTTCACGGTAAAATGAAAAAAGAGCGGGACGGGTTAGTAATACCATTGAGTGTATAATTTCGTCTCGATTTATCTGAATTGGCTCTCTTGGACGGCAAGGAGAGGACGTAAATTTTACGGTTAAAAAACAGGAGAAAGAGATAGCTCTAGTTTCGTTACGATGAGAGAACTCGATGTTTGGAGTTTCATAAATTGTTTACGCGTGCGTTCACCCGTAAGAGACATTTGTCTGCAGCGGTGTGTTTTTTAATTAAGGAAGCAGGGCTCCCGTCTGGTCTCTAAACCACCCTAAAATCGCCATTTGGTCTCTAAACCACCCTATTTTCAAAAATTCCCGTTTTTAATATTCCATCTAAAATTTTTTGCAACAGTAAAACTATTATCACTCCGACTATATCATCAGCTTTTGGCAAACTGACAATTTGAGATGGAATCCTATTAAATTTTCAAACCTTTATTAGTTCGTAAGGTGGCACCACTAGCTTGTGATACTTCCGTACAAATAAAGATCTCATTTTGATTTTGAATTGGTCTCTATTTGGTTCCTATTTCCAAGAATTTGGTCCTTATTTTACCCTATTTTTAACGTGAAAGGTCTCTTTTTTCACTATTATTTTAAGAAATTTCTGTGGGAGCCCTGAGGAAGGTAAATCGGAGTATAGGAAAGAAGAAAAGGTTTTTTTTGCGTGATGCAAAATTAAGCAAAATTTTGACGGTCTTTGATCAAATAAGAGATCGGGAAAGAAACATGGGGCATGGATGAGGGATATACCCTATGGAATATTACGATAGGTATATACTCCCTTTAACATGGATATACATGTACTATGGATTTTAGTATTATTAAGGTACAGTTTTCAAGGAAGATATACAGTAGAGTATGCCTGTATAATGTTGCGAAAGTGGAATATCTTTCGGAGAGAAAGGTACAAAGTTCAGAAAAATTTTCGAGAAAAATTTGCTATAAAAAGCTGAATTCTTAATTCTAAACATCATTCTGAATTGCATTCTGCGAATCTCTTACACCTCAGAATTTACATAGTAATACGATGAAAGTATGAGCAATCTCTACCTTGATATTTTGAAATATATTTCTAAGGATTTTCCAAACTTTATTGGAATCCCCTGAAGATTTTCCCTATTTCTACCACGAAAGGCGTATGAGTAACTCCAGACTGTAATATTTTCTAGAGATGGGCCGATATCGATACCATATCGGTATCGGTACCGATATTTGGCCTTAACCGATATATCGGTATCGGTTAAAAATTAACCGATATTTCTACCCGATATTTTTTCAAGAAAATAAATACTTATGTTGAGAGTAGATGACGCCATAAGACCTAAACTCTGAGACAGCACAGTTTTTCATCTATTTTTGGATAACGTAACTAGTGTCTAAAATGGGTTTTTCGTAAGATAAGCCAGTTTTATAGTTTCGAGTACCGAAATTGGATCGAGAATCATCAATAGAGATGGGCCGATACCGATACCATATCGGTATCGGTTTGATATCGGTTTAATCGAAGGATCGGGTAAAATATCGGTATCGGTACGTATCGGTTTCCCAAGTATCGGATCATATCGGTATCGGTTTAAACTGGTATCGGCCCATCTCTAATATTTTATTTTCATTGGAGCTCTGGATGGAAGTGTCGGCATCGCATTGACTGAAAGTCATTTCAAACAACTTCGGGACAAGAACGATCAAATATCTTCATTCTTGGGAAGCGATTCCATTGAAAACACTTCGTTTTTCATCGAAGGATCAGAAACAAGACGAGTCCAGCTGAGAATTTTCCAAAATCTGAGAGTGGTGGACGTGAGAGAAATAATCCTCGGAACTGGGACGAATTATGGAAAGCAGTACCTAACCAAAAGGGGTTTCACTTTAACGCAATACACCTGGAAGACGCTGATGGACCAATACGACGAAGCCATAGCGTATCACAACGAAGTGAAACGAATAGCGTATCAAACGAGACGTACTGAACACTATAACAGAATTCGTGAATAAGTAATGTAATGGTTGTAAAATTGATCATCCTTCACAAAAACAACACGATTGTCTCATGATTGATTGGAACACGCGTTTAGATACGTACTACTATTAGTTATTCCGAAATTACCCATAAACTTGACACCTTTTTAAACTAGGATATTTGCGATGCGATTATGTCTTTCATTGTATGTAACGCTAAGAAAATGTTGTATAAAACTGAAGATTTTTAAATTTAACAATAAATATTTAGTATTTAAGTGTCAATTTTCTGTATCGTAGCTCATTTAAAATCATGGACCCATATATGAAGCATCCATTCACTGGACTTGTCTCAGGTCCAACGCAATGTGGAAAGTCACATTTTATAGCGAAATTAATTAAGCATAATGCGTCCTACATTTCTCCCCCTCCCCAAGTAATAGTTTGGTGTTATACAGAGCACCAAGATAAGTTATTTAATTCCGTATTGGAAAATAATCCTAACGTTGAGTTTTACGAGGGTTTGTTAGACACGAGCAATTTGAATCCCGAGGTTAGAAATTTCATAATCCTCGAAAATCTATTATGCGAAATAGCTAATAACAAAGATGTCACTAACTTATTTATTCGAGGTTCCCTTCATCGTAACACTTTGGTGCTCATTTTAATGTATGATTTGTTTTATCACGGGAAAGAAGTTAGGATAGCTCGTTATTTTCTGTTCGACTAGAGACGTCTCCAGTGTTTTAAATATTGCTAAACAAATTTCACCTTCTAATACCAAGTTTGTTGTCGACGCATTTCATCAAGCCGTAGCGAAACCCTACGGTCATTTATTCATCGACCTGAAACCAAACACTGCAGATGAATATCGACTGCGAACGGGAATAATACCAGGGGAAGAAGCGGTTATATTTGTACCAAAATAAAATGACTTTATCAACGTCGAAGCGGGTTTGTAAAAACTTGAATTTTTAAAATTTTTGAGCACTTGTAACGCGAAACAGGGGAAAGCTATCATCAAACTATCGAATCGTGACGCTATATTAGCGTTAGTCGAATGTTGCATAAATGTACTACGTGGGAACATTCAACTAACAGACGGGCAAAAGAGTCAGTTGAAGAAACACCGTTAAGTGTTGCATAAACTTTGTTCAAAACTCCCTCTCGCTAAGAGAAAACAGATTCTAGTTCAGAAAGGGGGTTTTTACCTCTTTTACTTGCACCGTTACTTTCAATCGTTAGTTCAGTCGCTGGCTCTGCCATAAACCGTGCCATTAATAAATAATGGCTAGGAAAATGGTATTGGTGTCCGAAGAAGCTTTACGTAGAATGAAGAATGTTACCACCGAAGATATCGCTCTCGAATCGGAAATACCATCCTTGGATAAAGAAATGAAAACTGTCCTCGACAACCCTCATATATCCGAATCGGAGAAATTAACTTTATACAATCAAACTTTACAGCGACACATAGCATCTAATCGTAAACCAGTTAAAAAACAACAGACATCGGTTAAAAAAACCTGGTACGAAGAAATTGCAACGTCTATTCCACCGAGCATGCTCACTGACGCGATATCGTTGTACACTTGGACATTGAAATTCATTTCGTGGAACGAACTTGGAGAAATGGAAATTGGGGGAAGGGTCGTTCCCGGATCAAACGTGATCGATTTAATTTACGATGCGGTTAGAAAAACAAAACCAAATACGGGCCCAGCGGGTTTCAATAGCTTCTACGAAATATTGCAAAACAACAATATACCGAAAACATTTATCAAAAACCCTGCTAGAGCGCGTGTATTGAAATCATCATTGTTTAACGCGACATCACCCAAACTTAATCAATGGGTGACGATTTGATTGTAACTACTATTAAAACGTTAAACACGAGTCAAGAGTATTTATTTCAGTTTGATATCTCAAAATGGATGGTTGCACAGAAGTTGTAGCGGAAGGCATCGTGTCCAGATTTTTTAAATCCTGTTCAAAAAATCCAAAAATATTAACAGGTGTCTTAATATTAATATGTTTCGTAATAATAGAAGTTTTCGATTTCCTTATTTTGTATTATACGACGCACACTTCTGGAAATAGTACCATTTATGGATAAGCTAGAAAATATTTATTATGGCATAGCCGACTCTGGTGGTTATGTTGGTATCCAGGGATTATATCGCTCAGCTAAAGAGAAGGATCTCAAAGTGACGTTAAAAAATGTAGAGGAATTTTTGAAAAAGCAAGACGCCTATAATCTACATAAAAATACTAGGTGGCGATATAAAAGAAATAAGACAATAGCGTACGGTATTGACGATCAATGGCAAGCCGACCTCATTGACCTCCAGAAACTTTCGAAACAAAACAAAGGCTATCGATAAATACTTGCTTGTATAGATATTTTTAATAAACACGCTTTTGTTGAACTGGTGAAAGATAAGAAAGGAGGTACTATAGTACAGGCATTGAAGATTCTGGATGGTGAAAGAATACAAGGCGAATACAGAGTGATCACGGCATTGAGTTTGTGTGTAAAGCCGTTCAAGCCGAGTTAAAGTCACGGGGAATTGAGTTTTTCGCGACAAACTCGGAAGTAAAAGCCAGCTTTGTCGAGCGATTTATTAGATCCTTTAAATCAAGGATATATCGATACTTTACGCTGAAAAATACTTATACGTACGTCGATGTACTTCCCAAATTAGTTAGGGCTTATAATAACAGTTACTATCGTTCAATTAAATGTAAACCCATCGATAACTCCTCAAAAATCCAAAATAATTTGGAAGAACTTATATGGAGATATTGACTTTAGTCCTCCGGTAAAATATGATTTTGAAATTGGAGATATTGTCAGAATAAGCAAAAACAAAGGACTATTCGAGAAAGGATACGTTATAAACTTTTCGGAAGAATTATTTCGAGAAATTAAGAGGATATCGAGACAGCCACCGGTATATAAACTGGAGGCGTTAAATTCGGAACTTATTTAGGAGTTTTTTTACAAAGAGGAAGTACAAAAGGTGGGAAAAGATCTCGAGACTTGCGCCTTCAAAATTGAAAAAGTTAAAAAGAGAAAGAAAGCTGATAATACCGTAGAATTACTGGTTCGTTGGAGTGGATACGGACCTCAATTTGACAGTTGGGTGCAGGAAATTGACTTACAATGAGTTTCTATATCACTTTACCATCCGATTCATCGACAAAATACTTTCCTAACAATACTACTTGTAAATTTAGGACGTATCTTCCAGAAATAGTAAAAATTAACGGCCCTTCCCTCACAAAAATATCTTTTGGAATTCTATGGAAAAATTGGAAAGAACTTGCCATAGAAAATCATAAAGAGAGATCTATGTAAATGTCCGGAAATTTGGCACCTTTTTCTATAAACCTACAAAGGAATATCCAATGGATTTTCTTTGAAATATTTTATGGAACTGTCATTGGAATTTCCAAAGGGAATTGCTTTGGAATTTCCAAAGGGTATTTCTTTGGAATTTCTAAAGGGAATTTATTTGCAATTTCTAAAGGGAATTTATTTGGGATTTCTAAAGGGTATTTCTTTGGAATTTGCAATCAAATTCCAAAGAATTCGACGCAGTTCTTATAGATAGTTTACATGCATGGAGGATTCATACCTTTTACACCAGAAGGTCGGGCTATTTAGAGCGCAAAAGCAGGCGGGTTTCTATGCTCTAGGTAGCCCGGCCTCCTGGTGTAAGTGGTAGCAGGGAGGAGGAATTGTAAATTATCTATAAAAATTAGGCACAAGATTGCTTTAGTTCTTTAGATTTCTATAGATATTAAGTGAATTCTGTTAGTTTCCATGACAAAGTTTTGCTTTTATTTTTCATTTCAAAAACATTTTGAAAGATAATATCTCATTTCTAGTTTTCATGGGCATAGTTTTCCTCTTGATTTTCGTTGGCGGGGCTCTGCACTTCATTTTCGTTGGCGAGGCTTTGCTCTTGATTTTCGTTGGCGAGGCTTTGCTCTTGATTTTCGTTGGCGTGTCTTCGCTCTTGGTTTTCCTTGGCTTGATTTTGTTGTGGCACATGTGGTGCTGTTGTCATATCAGCTTGCAAAGCTGGTTGAGTGGAAGCCCTTTTAGCTTTCCTTATCTTATTTCCAGCTTCCTTTACTTTGTCCCTCAGCGAATCTTGTATTTTTCCTTTCGGTACCTGGAATTTGTTCGCTGTGTACGCTATGATAAAGACCGAACATTATTCATAAAAATTTGAATCATTCGGAAACTGGAAAATCGGTCTAGATATTAAATTATATTTACTTATGATTGCATTTATTCTAACAGGATCTAGTTGAGATTTTGCAGGTTTATCTTTATGAGCGTTTGATATTTTTCCCGTCAAAGAACTATTTTCTAACTCTGCTGGAGTGAATAAGAGCATGAGTAAATGACGAGCAAAAGTATTCGCGTTTCCATTTAACATAAATTCCACATTTATTAGGTCACTCTTTTTTCACTTCGACATCAGAGCTTAGGTTTACCTATGAAATTGAATAAAAAAAATGGTTTTAAAATATTGGAAAAGTCATTTGCCATTGATTGTTTAGGAATTAACCATTGCAATGATTGGGCTCATGGCACTTGAGGATGAGGATAAGTTTGAGTCTGAGTGACAACTTTCACATTTGTCACGTATTGACTTTAACCGTTTAATCCAATGGTTGAAATCTAGTAAAGCCTTATTCTCAGCTTTCAGTCTCTTGTTCCTTCCTTTTAAGCGATCTATTTCCTCAAGTAATTCACTTTCGCGCGAAGTACCTGGACTATTTTCAACATTTTGAAGAATACTTTCATGTTCCTAGAAGTTTATAAAATGTACCTATTAGATACCATATTTACACTGGAAATTAGAATTTCGAAATCAGAAAGCGCAATATTTTTTTTATTATTTATGAGATGTGGTGCCTTATCTTAAATAGTACTAAAGTCACTTGGGAAAGCAGGTAGAAATTTCTCTTTGGGTGGACTAAAACCCCTTCGCGTTTTTAGTCTATAGTTTTAGTAGTTGATGGAACGAACTTGCATGTGGAAGATTGTTTAAGGAATATGAAAATTTTTAGTTGTGCCAATACTAATTATGTAGACTTTTTGCACCAAAACAAACTTTATATCTAAGTTTCACATTATGAGTTTGCATCGCATGGAATTTTCTCGGATGTATCTTTCGCGGGAGACGGAGTTCCGAAGAAAGGATGTCGAAAAAAGCATCGCCTGCTTTCTTGCTCTACTTTCAAAGGTAGCATAAAAGGCCCACACCCTAGAGGGGCAAGGACGCAACAAGTTCAAACCCCGAGCTCATTTCCCAGAATCTCGTAACCTTTCACTTGTAAACGAAGTCCGTAACTATTTTTAGCTGCTCTTGGCCTTGACAAGGGCGACGAGATTCTTCTTCCTCACCAACCCAAAAATCAAACTTTCAGTAGGTCTACATAAAGGCGTTACAACTTGTAGTTCCAGCTTAGTGTGACGCCACTAAGATACCTTAGTATTAAGAACATCTAGTTTAATAACAAGCACACCTTTGAAATGAAAAACGACCATACTACCTGCCACCTTAAGTGCATCTAGTTTATTAACAAGCACACCTTTGAGATTAAAAACTACCATACTACCTGCCACCTAGCTTTTGGTATAACTAGTGGTCGGCGTTTGGACAAGATAATCCACAGAATATTGGTTAATCAGCTATTCATGAATAATAATCAGATAATTATTCGTGATTACATTGCATTTAACATAGACTTCCCGTGGATAATTTCAAATTATGAATAAAGATAAAACAAACAGATATTATCCTATCCAAATGCCGACCACTAGGTATAACCCTAGCGGCACCATAAAAATTTACGATTATTTTGCTATTAAATAACACAAAAACACTGAAAAATTAAATTGGTCATCAATTTAGGATTTTAATGGATATTTATAGGATCACACTGTTCGATGCTAAGACTGCAGGTGGAAATTATAAAATACCTTATTTTCCGTTCCTGAATCTTTAGGTCTGTTTACACGTTTAAGTGCTTCCTTTCTCGCATATTCTGCATCTTGAAGAGCACCTAAAAATTTTAATTAATTAAACGCAGAAAAACTTGATCATTTTGTAATATTTTTTTTTCAAATATGGTCTCTTCGTGATGAGTCACCCTGAATCAACTCATAGCAGTTTTAATTCACGATAAATGAACTACCCCTTCGAAATCGAGCTCGAAATACACTAACGGCAGCTTTATGGTTTGGTAAAGAGAAGCCAAATATGATCACCTTTTTAAGACCCTTTGTCAATACCATGAATAAATTATCAACTAGTGGTATTGTATGGAAAAATAGAAATGACGAAGAAATTTTAACAAGAGTATTTCCTGGACCATGCACTGTGTACGCAGTAGCACGGTGTACACTCATGAACATGAAACAATTTAATGGAAAATTCGGATGTCCATGGTGTTTTCATCCTTGCGAAACTGTTTCCAAGGGTAAAGGAAGGAACAGAGTTTATAGAAGTGCTGCAGAAATGAGTTACCAAAGAAGAACCCTAGAATCTGTCTTAAAAGACCGTGAAATAGCAGCAAAAACTGGCGAATCCTCAAATGGTATAAAAGGTCCTTCAGTTCTCCTAGAGATGAAGCACTTCGATATTTGCGAAGACGTGGTTGTAGACTACATGCACTGCTTGTGTTTGGGAGTCGTAAGAACGACCATGGGTTTATTTTTAGACACCTCAAATCATGAGAAACCGTACTATATAGGCAATAGATTAGATGATATTGACCAGCGCCTACTTGCAATTAAAGCTCCAAATGAGATTCCAAGGAAACCACGCTCAATAAGAGCAAGAAAACATTGGAAAGCTTCAGAATGGCGTTCTTGGGGATTATATTATTCGCTGCCAGTCTTGAAAGGAATACTCCCAGGAGCTTATTTCAAAAATTGGGTGTTATTAATCACAATTTTTCATGATTTAATGAAGACTACGGTAAAAGTGGATTCTCTTTTTCAAACCCATAAAATAGTAATGGAATTTATTAAATGTTACGAGGGATTATATGGGAAAGAAAACATGGTTTTCAACGTCCGCCAGGTTGGCCATTTAGTGGAATTTGTTTCTAGATGGGGACCTCTTTGGTTATATTCAGCTTTTCCCTTTGAAAATAATAATGGACGACTACTAAAACTATTTCACGGAACGCAATATATCCAGCTACAAGTTTCCAACAAATTAATCTTATACCAGTTTCTTCCCACAATGATACTAGAAAAAAGACCATTTAAAAATAACCTTTTAGTTGAAAGCTATTTTCATAGTCTTACAAATTATTACAGCTTCTTCCCATCACAAAAAATGCCATCTGAAAGGGTTTTTCTGGGTAAACCTTCCCAGATGAAAAACAATTCGGATATAAATTTTTTGCAAATTTCTAGCGTTATGGTTGAAAGCTTGTCAAGTTATGCTAATGTTACTGCTTGTGGTATAGTGTATGATACCGCAAATAGAAAAAATAAGAACCGTGAAAATTGCTTCGTTAGCGGTAAGGTAAATGGTAAAGTGGTGTACTTGAAGGTTAAAAGCGTTTTAAGCGATTCTAGCACTGGTGACACTTATCTCACCGGAAAAAAACTAAAAATAACCAATAAATGTCCATTTACTGAAAGTCTGGAATGCTTTGTAATATTTGAAGAAACTGATAAGATGACATATTTAAATATTAATAATAAATATTTAAGGAAATGTATTTTTATAAAAGCAGAAGGTAAAAATTACCTGTGTGATTTTGTTAATTTTGAATTAGATGGTAATTAATTATGATTGACAAAGAACTTCTATATTTGGATGATATTTTAACTTCGTCCTGTGCACAATATTTTACCTTAGTTAGTTTAAATGAAATAAACTTTCTGTAGCAAAGATAAATTTTGAAAACCGAGAATTATTTTTACACTATCAGAAATTGAATTCTATGTCAATTTCCAAAATTGTTTCACATCAACAATCTTTTTTATATAAATTACTATTTAAAAAACAGCGGATCATTTCTAATTTAGAACATATTCTATATAAATTACCTTAGAATTCCAAGGGTCTCCTAACCTTCGAAATACATTCTATATTTATTTCCTTAGAAATCAACGGAACCTTTCATCTTTGGAATTTAATTGACAAAAATTAATTTCGAATTCGAAAGAAAATTACTCTATAGAAACTGACTCCATAGAAACTTTCTTGGAAATCTTCATCTTAGGAATCGACTCTATAGTAAATTGCCCGGAATTTCGTGGAATGCTTAGTCTTTGGAACGAGGCCTTTTGAAAAATCGCTAGAATTCCAAGGTGTTTTTGGCCTTTGGAATTTCTTCTGTAGCAATTTCCACGTAATTCCAAGGGAATTGTGACCTTCGAAATACATTCCATATGAATTTCCAAAGAAGAAAAAGAAATATTTTCTCTTGGTAATTCCAAAGACATATGTTTTTATAGAATTCCAAGGAAAATTGTTCTACGGAAAGTCACTCCGTAGACATTTCTTTGGAAATCTGAGGAACATTTTGCCAAAGAAACCAATTCCTAAGGAAATTCGTTGGAATTTCGCAGAGTATATCGTCTTTGGAATCGAGGGCAAAGGAAAACGCTAGAATTCCAGGGAATGTTTAGTCTTGGAAATTCCTTCCATAGACAGTTCAACAGAATTCCGGGGAAATGTTCTAACTTGGTAATTATTCTATAAAGCTTTCCAAAGAATTCCGAGGAAAATTTCGCCTTTGGAATCCATTCCTTAGTGCACCTATGAAGTCCATAAACTATTCTATGGAATTTTATGGATTATTTTCGTAAGGGTTACGAAGTTGGAATGACGGAAATAAGTTATCCAAGAACCTGGAATAATGTGAGGGGAGAAAGATCTATAAGAATTTGGTCCACTGACGCTAAAACTATGGAAAAGGTAGTTGTTATTCCAAAAGGGAGTTTCTTATCAATTCGAGATTTACTCGGAATGTTGTTGTTCAATGATAGCACTATCAAATTCATGTATACTGCTAGTTTAAAACGCGTATCCGTTTTTATGGACTATAATTACACTATAAATATACCCGGTGATATCGCGGTTATGATGGGATTTGCTATTGAGTCAAATGAGGATTACGTAATTACAGAATCAATTATGGCACCTTATATCGTTGGATTTGGATGCTGGATTACATTCTCTGTTTGTTTACTCTGACGTAGTCACTAATACGATCCCTCTTTTGAGAATAATTAGCGTGAAAGGAAAAGACGGAGAAACTGTGGATGTGGAATATGATCGACCTCATTACCTGCCTGTATCTTCTTCGGACATACAAACTATAGAAATTAATATTATGGATGAACTGGGAAACCCCATACAATTCGAGCGAGGGAAGGTGAACGTTACTCTACACTTCAGACCGCGAAGGACCTAGCTCACCTTATAATAATACGAGCTGTAACGGGTAACTTTCAGTTCAGTGAAAAGCGGCGAGTGATAAACATCATGAGACGACCCCAATACATTTCCGCCCTAAGCGATTATGAGAACTATTATTTAAACCACGCTAATTTCGGATCCATGCCTGTCTATCAGGGTGTTCCTGTGCAAAGAGGGTATGGATTAGGGAACATACTGGCTTCGGCCTTTCAGAGTGCCACGCCCCTGTTTAAACGTGGTCCTCAGTTACTTGGAAGAAAATTTCTCGATATCGGAGCTAAAGTCGTGACGGATGTTGGTAGTGGTATTCCAATTAAAAAGTCTCTAGTGACAAGATCGAAGAGCGCTGGCAGAGAAACCTTGTTGTCTGTTGCGGATGTGGTTAGGAGATGACAGGGTCCGGAATTAAAAAGAGGCGTAGGGTGCACTGCAAATTCACTCGGGTTAAAGCTAAGAAGAAGAAAACACCGTGTCGTTCTTATTCCGATATATTTTCCTGAGCCCAAGAATATGGCGCTGATGCATCCTAACTGCGTCAATTGCGAGTTGGATATATTCCAAGTCCCGTTAACGCAAACGGGAATTATCTATGGTGATTGGGTCGAATACTTTCCCATTTCCAGCATCAGCAACAATTCGAACTTAGTTTTCTGCATTAGTGGAAATTCCGAATCGTACACGGACTTGTCCCAAACTCTGCTCCATGTTCAAGCGGATGTGAAAATGGACGATGGATCTTACCCGAAAGCTGCCGTAATTGCCGCGGATGGTACAGTAACGACACTGGCGGATAATGTCGCCCCCGTTAATTTGTTTTTGCATAGCCTCTTTCCCGAAGTGCATTTAATTTTAATCGAAAAATCGGTTACCCCTTCCGCTCAAAATTACCCGTACAAAAGCATGATTCAAACTATGTTTACGTTCGAAGACTCAGCTAAAAATAGTCATCTGACAAGCTCATAATTTTATCGCGACACTTCGTGCAAGTTCAACGATTTCGTGAATAACAACGGTTTCTTGAAGTGGGCTAAATTCGCCCAAAAGGGAACTATAGATATGATCGGTGCTCTTCATTTAGACATTTGCCAACAACCTCGCTACCTTTTAAACTTGGTAGATCTAAAATTTGTTTTTGGAAAGCCAAATACAGAATTTTGTTTGCATTCTGACGTAAAATGTCATTTGAACATTAAAGCGGCATCGTTATATTTGAGGAAAGTCAGATTGATACCTGAAATTCCGCTTTCACACGCGAAGGTGTTACAAATGTCGAGAGTGAAATACCCAATAACCCGCAGGGAAGTTACTTCGTTTTCGATCCCAAAAGGCAACATGAGCGTCGTGCATGATCATTTATTTATTAATTTAGGTGGTGTACAAATCAATTCGGTAACGTCAAAATTTAATCACAGAAAAATACATTTACAATAAATTCACTAAAGTTCATATTAACAATATGAATTTATTCATTTAAAATGTTGATCCAGTGGTGACCGTGTGATAGGGTACGAATGCCGTCTCCCAAAATATATCTTTTATTATCGCATGGGTTTAGAGCCATTTTATTTTGAGATACATTAAACAGCTGATGTCTCTGACTGAATATCCGCTTCATGGAATTACTCGTAACTCGAGTACTAAAGAGGCAGTCCCGATAACTCGAGTGCCGGATAATTTTTTTCACTACTCTTTTACAAACACCATTCGCGGTTTTTTTCTCTCCCTTTTCGGAGAGGATAGAATACATTTTGGGACGAAGCCCAGCGAACTCCCATATAGGAATCCCGTCCATCTTATCTTTCATCTTTCCAACAAACTTTTTGTTTACGTTATTGAAAAGAGGTTGATTCGCGGGATATCCCGAGAAATCGAAAAGATGGGATGAATTTTGAAAGTCTGAGTAGACGTCTGTTTGTATATTATACGTGAGTCTGTCCGTGTCCGTGAAAAGTGGCTGAGCCCTGTCACCGTAAGTCTTTTGCATGTACTCGTAATGAAACTCGTACATAGTAAGTTTCGAAAGATCCAAAACGGTGAACCCAGTGTAAATTGGTCTAGTCAATGTAAGCGACTTCTTCTTCATATGGATACCCACGAGTTCGTTGTGGAAAATCGTAAATTTTTCAAATGCTGGAGAGGACGCTTTCTTGATGGCTCGTTCGGGTGTTTGCTCGAGATGAAAATCTACCCGGTTTCTCAAGTTCTCCATCGTTTTACCTGTTTTTACCTCTCCGAGTGACGTATGTCACGGAGAGGTTCTAATTTCAATGTGTCTGTCAGTCTGTCTGTTGTTACACCCACGTGACCGTGTTCGCAGTTTGCAAATCGGAGCAAAGGTGTTTTCAATTTCCGGACCGCATTTATGTTCCCGGAAACTGTATTCCACTTACAGGCTATTACTCCATTGCCTGTCTAACAACTCTGCTCATTTGTCCACCCCACATGGACACCAGTCTGTACTTACTGGCTTCTAAACACCACCATCTTCTATTCTTTGTCCATTCCACCAATCAGTACACCTGGCTTCTACTCCATCATCATCGTTAAGGTTAAGACATACGCTGCGATCGGCTAGGGTTACGAGAAACGTCTAGCCTTCCAATGGAGGGGTCTTCCTCCAAGGTTCACGCAATTGCGATGTTCTTATCTACAGCTGCGATTCGAATCCTTTATATACTACCTATTTGAGAAAGTCGAAGCAACAGGAGGATGCTTCATTTCAAACGTCAATAATAGTCAAGTCTCTCAAGGTTGTTTAATTATTCTTTGTTAAAACGATGTAACGCTCAATAAGGCGAACAACTAACGAAGAAAATATTAAATATTAATTAAATTTATTTTAATATTTAAGATAATTTTGTTTTTCAATTCAAAATTAATACGGAAAGAGTTAAAAAGCAGTCTATTTTTTGTCTTTGTGTGTCTGTCCGTTGTCATACTAGTGCGCCGTGTTAGCAGTTCGCTTTGGTTTGATGTGTTAAGAAATCCTACAGAACCTTAATATTCACTTTTTCCATAATATAAAGTGAATATGTGAAAATCTTTTTCGTAATTACGATGCATTTCGTACTTTTGTAGCTTTAAAGCTCCGTTTCATTTTGATATTCCAAGGATGTTTTTTAATATTATTGTTTGAAATGGCTGTTTATATATTACTTAAGCTATACTACATCTGCATATAGAATAATCCTTGGTTTAGTTATTTCATGAAGAAAGCTAAGGCATGGATTCTGGCGGGTAAATCAAGTTTGATCCGCAATAGGCTTAGTAAACCAAAGAGTGAATAATTGAGACCTGAGATGGAGTAAACTTTGGGTTTTAGATTATCGTGTCTGTAATGAAGGGACATTAACGGTTCAGAGTGAGCCGAAAGTTAAATACACGTTTAATTAATCAGATTTAGATTTTATAATAGAAGAAAGCATCATGGTAGCAATTAGATCAGTGAAAGGGCTAATCGTTATCGGGTTATAGCTTTGAAGTTTTCATTCTTTTTACGGTGCGCATTGACTTTCAGTGCATCGAAAGAGGGGGAGTAGAAGGCTTGGCTGGAGTGTTCTCGCTTCGAAAGTTTACATCTGAGCTTACGGTGTGCGCGCGCACCTTTCTCTGCCCTCTTATTGGTTGAAGTACAGTGAACCAGATATTAGGAGGGAAATATAACAAATAAATAAAGAAGAAGAGCGAGAACACCCAAAATGCTTTGCCAAAGCCGCTAGCTTCAACTCCCCCTCTTTCTACCCTCTTTGGTGCGTCTAACCACAAGTCATTTTTGGTGTATTTAACGTTAACACTCATGTTGGCAAACTAAGAATATCGTTGAGGTGAAACGAGACAGTAGTCTTTATACTGAAAACCAGTAGTCTTTATACTGAAAACCAGTTGTGAATGTAGCTATGAGAATATAGGGTTAACAGTTGAGGCGAAGACAATAGGCCTTTACAGAAAGTTCTAAAGGAATTATGGGTACTTGGCCCCTCTTGTAGTTCAAATTGAGTCAGTTCAGTTCAGCCAGTTTTGTGTTATAAAAAGCACGAACTGGAGGCAAAATTTGGAGAGATTAAGCAGACTGATAAAATGGTGGGCTTTTTTAACGCGTTTGTTCCTCTAATTAATTAATATTTAAAATAACTTACTCGTTCTCCTGTGTATCCATCGCTTAAAATGGGCTATGGAAGCCTAGGCTTAACGGTTAAGGTTAGTGACGTCACGTCAGAGAGAATTTCGGTGACGTATGGCTGTTATAATGCGCAGGCGCGGCGGGACAAATCAACAAAGTGCGCAAGCCGTAAAAACTTTCTATACAGTCTTTTTGGGCTTTTTCAAACACATAAAGGTTATATCTCTCCAAAATTTATAGACTTCTTTTCCCGCTCTTTCCCATTTACTGATTTCCATGAGTCGCTTTACGACATAATTCTTCCTCGGCTGGACTCAGATCATAGGAATATTTTCCTTTAATAATTCAGTGATATTGTCTCGCTCCATCAACAAACTTTCGAGAAAAATGTCTATGGCATCGGTTCCCCTATATGTTACAGGCTCATTTGGTTTTCCGTCGGGTCCCATTACGACGTAACTGAAACCGCAAGCCACGTGCTCGGAAAGTTTGGTTGTTGATGAGATTGAAGAATCTGGGTAACAAGTCTGTATCTTGTCAATTATAGATTCAAAATCCGCATATATGACGTATGGGACCCATAAATAAATATATAAAAACGTCTTGGTTTGGACCAAGGCCGAAAAACAAACGATATGTGTGAGGTTTATCAATTGACTGAAGTTTCAGATATTGAAATTTTTTTCTAGTTATTTTTATCCACTCAATCCTTAATCAATATTTAATTCAATCAACTGATTTTACTGTTAATCGATCTAGTCCCTCTAAATTAATTGAAAAATTACATATCTACGCTTTTTCAAGAACAATTACATTTTCCGAAAACATTTTATCATGAAATTAATTGTTCTTGAAAAAGCGTAGATATGTAATTTTTTCAATAAATTTAGAGGGACTAGATCGATTAACAGTAAAATCAGTTGATTGAATTAAATATTGATTAAGGATTGAGTGGATAAAAATAACTAGAAAAAAATTTCAATATCTGAACTTCAGTCAATTGATAAACCTCACACATATCGTTTGTTTTTTAGGCCTTGGTCCAAACCAAGACGTTTTTATATAATATCTGTCACTTCAGTCTTAATGTAATTAAATTTTGAATAATTATGTTTGCTTTACCGTCATACTCTAAAATATAATGGTGCATTCAAACACCATATATGCTGTTTTTTCCAGTGCCAAAAAAGACATCATTTAGGGTGTACTTTAACCCCATTTCTATGATCAATTCACGCCATTTCCTAATATTATTTGGAAGTATTAAGGAAATATTAGGCATTTAAGCACCATTTACAGTGGCTTCTAACATCTTTTTTTGACAATCTGTTGAACTTCTAATATTACTTTGTTTAATGGTTTTAAAAGAAGGGAAAAAGTATGCTACCTATGTCACATTATTAAACCAAGTGAAGTGAAATAATTGTTAAATATTTATTATAACCACTACACCACAGACACGTGGTAAGTCTAAGTTTTCCAAGAGATCTAACTAATTATTATGACCAATCACGATGGTTAAAACATGTATCTACCTGGGACTTTCCGTGTGTGAAGCGGACGTGATAACCACTACACCATGGATACGTGGTAATACTGAGTTTTCCAAGAGGTCTCGCTAATTCAAGCGCCCAATCACGATGGTCAAAACATGTATCTACCAGGGCTCGAACCTGGGATCTTCAGCGTGTGAAGCGGACGAGATAACCACCACACTACAGATAAGTAATAACACTGAGTTTTCCAAGAGATCTAGCTAATTATTATGTCCAATCACGATGGTCAAAGCCGTACTTCTCTAATTAACTAAAATTAACATACTTAGACTTAATTGTTTTGATCAAACTGGCTGATAGCACACCCTGAATACTTAATTGTTAATTTAAGATAATTCCGAAAAGTATCTTCGCTGTAGTTTTTAAGTTATCGGTGGGGAAAAATCACGAAAAACCCATGTTAATCTCCATAGGAAATTAGCAAAAGCGGGTGAATATTACTCAAACGTTACAAAACGGTATCAAGTCAAATCTACAAGGGCCTACCGGCCCTGTAGAATTTAATAAGACTAAGAACTTATGGAAATTCCAAATGACTTCTGAAGCCAATCATTTTTTTCAAATTTCAAGATGGGTTTTTTTGTGTGGCATTTTAACGAGATGTGGACTGTGCACGTTACAGTTTTTCACGTGTTCTCTCTGATATCATTCTGAGTTTTTTTCCCGCGAAACGATGTAAACAATAACGGCACACGTAAATGTTTCCGTTATAGTTTGTAAAATGACTTAATTGTCGGCTAATATCAGTAATTATACAAAAATGTTGCTTTTCTTTTGATTTTAGATAACAAATGTCGGTGCAGTCTAACTCCGTTTCAAAAGCTACGTATTTATTTTGATCATCGCGAAGTGATTTTGGAGGTTGAGGATGTAATTTCGCGAGAATGCACCACAAGAAACACTTTTGATCATTAGTTTTTATATTTAAGAGTCCTTTTTCCTTATTATTCAGTTCAAGGGGAAGCTCTATATAGGTACCACCAACCAGTGGCATGTATCTAATAATATCCACTTGAAAAAACAAGATACGATCTATGGTCCATCCACTGCCATTATCTTGAAATTCCTCCATCGCCTTTACCATTTGTTTCACATACGAGTCTATTTGGTTAGATATTAAATGTGATAGTAAGGAAGTTTGAGTTCGGCTTCGGAAATAGGGTAATGCTTCGACTTCCGATCCGTCGTTCAGTTCGCGAACGTATCTCACACGTAAAAAAATGTACCACTTTACTTAGATTGTTTTCCAAGTATTTAATTAATGATGATTTTATTTTTTTAATTATTAATTTACTACTAACTACTTCAAAGAAAGATCTATTTTCGTCCGGAAATTTTAATCGGAGAGCCCCTTCGTTCGCCTTTTTCGAGGAGATTATTGTATTCTTTAGGTGAGAAAATTACTCGTTATTGATAGAGTCGATTAAAAAGTATATATATAAAAAGATAAAGCGCGAAACGTACTGCCGTCGGAACGATCCGTGTTTTGATAAAAAATTCTAGTTGAGCTTCAAGACATTTCGTCGCGGACTCGATCGTCTCGGCGCTTGCGAATAATTTGCATCCGTTGTCTTCGAAAAACTAATTTACCTGACAGTCTTCGATTTCTTCGACGACTAAAAATCTTTGTAAAGATTTCTCTATCTCGACGAATGTTTCTTTCGTTGCAACTATTTGAAATAGTTATTGAGCTTGATTTTCAAAGTTACGTGAATTGGCCGTACTGTCACTAACGATTAATAAAAACTGTCTTTGTAGACAAAGACGGGAAAAAGTAAGAGATAAGTGTAGAAAATGAAATGCCTGAAGTAACAGATATTCAATTTTCACTTTTGAACACATGATTATAAAACATCAATTATTTGAAAAAATTCTTATCTTAGTTTTTTTCACCAAAATTACTTTAGTAAAAATATTTTAATATGACACTTATATATCATTTTAAAAATAATACGAGTTTTCCATTTTTCTCTCAAATATTCCAATCAGGTTGAGCCTTATAAGGAGAATAAATTGGACAGAAAAACGTTAATAGCTGATAAAGTAAAAACCGTATCAAAACAAGAAGTGTTCGTTAATTTCAAAGTTTTCGAAGTTTCAAAAATTGACGTAATGTATAGCTCTCTAAAGATCACGATCAATCTACAGATCTTTTCGACACTAATATCAACATCACAATAAAACTGCCTATGTTACTTTCCGCTTCGCAATATTTCTCATTTAAAAATATAAAAATTAAACTCGTAAATCTCAATTTTTTCAGATATGCAAGTAATTGAACCTTCTTAAAGACCATGTCAGTCTCTCCTCCCTGGTAAAACGTAGTATCAAGCTAGTATCCTTTAAAAAATTTTTGAAGAAGCCTTTTTCTAGAGCTAATATTGGGAGCAAAATACTAGGGTAAATAATGTTAAAAAACTTTTCCGCATATGAAATTTTGGTGAAAAAAACTAAGATAAGAATTTTTTCAAATAATTGATGTTTTATAATCATGTGTTCAAAAGTGAAAATTTAATATCTGTTACTTCAGGCATTTCATTTTCTACACTTATCTCTTACTTTTTCCCGTCTTTGTCTACAAAGACAATTTTTATTAATATCTGTTACTTCAGTCTTAATATTAATTAAAATAGTTTAGAAACCTTAGGAGAGAAAACGTTTTAGGGCGTTGCACTTACATTAGTTAAAGCTTTTGAACTGACCAAGCATCTATTACATAACTTCAAACCTCACTGTTTGACTTGACAATCAACGTCCAGTCAAACTAAAATTGCTTTCCCGTCATTTTCACATGCAAATCACCACAAAAAGATTAAGTAGACCTGAGCATTCCATAGATCTGAGCACCAACAGATGTCAAAGAATTGTGCACCAACACAAGTCATATGCTTATCGGCAGTCTAGCTTAATTACCCGCCATCGGTAATCTAGCTTAATTACCCGCCACCGGTAATCTAGCTTAATTACCCGCCACCGGTAATCTAGCTTTATTACCCGCCACCGATAATCTAGCTTAATTACCCGCCACCGGTATTCTAGCTTAATTACCCGCCACCGGTAATCTAGCTTAATTACCCGCCTCCGGTAATCTAGCTTAATTACCCGCCTCCGGTAATCTAGCTTAATTACCCGCCACCGGTAATCTAGCTTAATTACCCGCCACCGGTAATCTAGCTTAATTACCCGCCACCGGTAATCTAGCTTAATTACCCGCCACCGGTAATCTAGCTTAATTACCTGTAATCGTTAATCTAGCTTAATTACCTGTAATCGTTAGTCTAGCTCAATTACCTGTAATCGTTAGTCTAGCTCAATTACCTGTAATCGTTAGTCTAGCTTAATTACCTGTAATCGTTAGTCTAGCTTAATTACCTGTAATCGTTAATCTAGCTTAATTACCTGTAATCGTTAATCTAGCTTAATTACCTGTAATCGTTAATGTAGCTTAATTACCTGTAATCGTTAATGTAGCTTAATTACCTGTAATCGTTAATGTAGCTTAATTACCTGTAATCGTTAATGTAGCTTAATTACCTGTAATCGTTAATGTAGCTTAATTACCTGTAATCGTTAATGTAGCTTAATTACCTGTAATCGTTAATGTAGCTTAATTACCTGTAATCGTTAATGTAGCTTAATTACCTGTAATCGTTAATCTAGCTTAATTACCTGTAATCGTTCATGTAGCTTAATTACCTGTAATCGTTAATCTAGCTTAATTACCTGTAATCGTTAGTCTAGCTTAATTACCTGTAATCGTTAATCTAGCTTAATTACCTGTAATCGTTAATCTAGCTTAATTACCTGTAATCGTTAATCTAGCTTAATTACCTGTAATCGTTAGTGCAGCTTAATTACCTGTAATCGTTAATGTAGCTTAATTACCTGTAATCGTTAATGTAGCTTAATTACCTGTAATCGTTAATGTAGCTTAATTACCTGTAATCGTTAATGTAGCTTAATTACCTGTAATCGTTAATGTAGCTTAATTACCTGTAATCGTTAATCTAGCTTAATTACCTGTAATCGTTAATGTAGCTTAATTACCTGTAATCGTTAATGTAGCTTAATTACCTGTAATCGTTAGTCTAGCTTAATTACCTGTAATCGTTAGTCTAGCTAAATTACCTAAAATCATTCAGTTTTTGCAACGAAAGAGAGTAAAATCATATAAAAGTCCGCGGTAAAACAGCGTATGTGCAAGAGTGGCCTTCTCCTACGCAACAACGTAAGTCAAAGCATGATTAAAAAGCATGAAACTTAGCACTTAAACTTAATTTTTCGCAGAAACCTTAAAAATGGTCCTAGAAAAAGGTTTATATTTTGATATAAAACCGTTCCCAAACGTAACAAACGAATATTTCATTTCAAAAGGGTTGCGACAAAATGGCTAAATTTGAGAAAAACTCCATGTTATTTCTATGGGAAAATTTAACTTTTTCACCAAAAGGGCTGAATCATTTTATGGAAATGAAACCACCCTTAGCAACTTTATTTTTTATAAAATTAACTAATGGGTGGATCTTTTTGAAATTTTAACCACATATTGAGGGCCCGAATTGTAGTTCTGTGGAATATTTTCAAAACAGTTGAAACAATACAAAAAAAGTTACATCCAAACAAAAAACCCTCCTTATACATTAAGAGCAGTATGAAGTCTTATCTAAGAGAGCTATCGCTCTCCTAGAATTTTCGCAAATTGCCTCGTTAATGGGCTCAAAATTTGTCTATTTTTGGCCATAAACGTAGCACCGGCGAAATTGTCGGGGTCAATGTTGGCGTAGACTCATTCTTTGTGCCACACAAAAGTTTTGACGCCATTCGGGCACAAAATTTTAACCCTTTTTTCGTCGAGGGGAAACGGTATGGACGAGACTTCTTTATTCTAAACCGGGGGGGGGGTAACGGTAAAAAATGTAGAAATAAAGTAAAAGTAAACAGATATCGACTTACGAGCTGAATACGATTTTCAATGGCCCTAACGCTATTTATGACGTCGATCAGAGTTTTTAGGGGCGCTGACTCGTACGGAGTTAGAGTCCCAATGATAACCCCATTCGAAGAGTACGTTTTCATCAAAAACTTTAAGGCGAACGACTTCTTCCACGAACGGCTGTAGATAAATTTTGATATAGAACGGAGTCTCGACTTTTTCAACTATATCGGGCGTGGGAAATATCCTAACGCTCTTTAATTGGCGAGCGGTATCCTGAAGAACTATTTTTTACGGTTAAAAAAATGGTGCAAAATTAAAAATGATATTAGATGGTTTTATTACTTTTCACCGCTTGTCCGCAACTACGGTCGGATTCACCCGTTTTGTCGGAATGTACGAGCTTTAACAGACGACGAACTTCTACGAGAATTGTTTCTCTAGAGGTGTCTTTTGGAATATTTAGGACGACGTGGGGTTCTTCCTTTTCTTTAACGTGGCTTAATCTTTCAAGCTCATCGTTTCGAAGTTTTCTATATATAATTCAAATTGTGCGTTAATAGATAAAGGAAAAAAGACGCAAAGTTTCGAAAAAAAACCTTCGTTCCGAGGATGCCGGAGAAATTTCGGACGCCTTTTCGACAGTTTAAATTTTTATTTTTTTATCGAGGGTCCCGTCGTTAACGACGAAGCGGCGTGTGACGCGAAGGGAACGTTTCGTTCGTTTTTGACCTTTTCTGAAGAAAAAAAAGGGAGCGTTGAAAAAGTACGTTGTAAAAGTATCATCGAGGACAAACCTAAAAATCTCGCGTATAGGTTTTCCATTTCGATTTCTTACCCATTAGCTTCGTAATTTTAGGTTTCAGAAATTTTATAAGCTAACTGACGCTACGGCCTGGAAGAACGTTTTCCTTTGCCATTGCTTGAATTATTTTGGGTCCTGAAACGAATAGCAGAAAATAAATATTTGGGTTCAAATTCGAGGTACCATAATTGAAGAAACGGGGAAAGCATTATGTTTCCACTATCTTAAACAGCACAAAACGAAGTGCGTAACTGAGTTGAACAAAAATAGAAGTGCGACTTGTAGCTAGTAAGCGGAATAATGATGCGTTTCCATTTCTTTTACAAAATATACGACTTTGAAATTCTTTTTGGTTTATTGTCGCTACTCAGTCTAAATAAACTCTAATTACTAACAGCCAATGGTAATTGTCTTTAATGAAGAAAGAGGCGAAAGGGGGTGGAAATCCACTATATAAAAAATTATAATAAGTTTACCGTCTATTGTCTAGCTTAGACAACGGCAAAAAAGAACAAATAGAGAGCCATACCTAATGAGCCCGAGGAACCAGCCCAATTTATAAAATAAACCCAAAAAGGAGAGCGAAGAGTATTCTTTGGGTTTTGTAAATAAACCCCAGAAGGGGATTGGCTCCACGTTTCGACGTAAACATGCCTTTGTTAATCCTTTCTACAGGGTGTTACAAAAAGATGTGTCACAAATTCAGGGGCGTATTCTACGGGTCAAAACAAGACTAAGTCACCAAAGAACTATGGTCCAAAACTGAACACCCGCGGAGATACGGGCCATCAAAGTATCACGTAAAATGCGATGAATTTTCCCTTCAAGTGAAGCGACGAATATGGCTTGACCATATTATTTTCAATTAATTGGTCATAATTGAAAAAGATTCGATACTTAAGAAACGATCGATTCTGGGGGCAGAGCTAAAAGCATTTTAGACCAAAAAATTACGTGATACTTTGATGGCCCGTATCTCCGCGGGTGTTCAGTTTTGGACCATAGTTCTTTGGTGACTTAGTCTTGCTTTGACCCGTACAATGCGCCCTGAATTTGTGACACATCTTTTTGTAACACCCTGTATTATTAATCTTACATAATGAAAATGTGTTAATCGTGGGAGAGGGTGATTAAAACTCTTTCACTGAACGTTCGCGCTAGTGCGTGGTTCTTAGTTTCCGTGATACAACTATAAATTTAATATGACGGATAAAGTAACGCAAAACTGTCTGCGGTAAAAATCCCTCGGCAGTTCTTGAAACAGAAATCGTTGAATTACAACACTGGCCGAAGTGAATAAGAACTTTATCCTCGCGTAAGCCAAGCTCTGAAAACCACGATAACCTCATCAAAATGTGCAGTTTTGGGTTTTTGAACAATGCCCGCGAAAACACAATTATATCGACCTTAATTTTTACAAAAGTGGCACATGCTTTCTTGGACGTTTCGGCATATAGCCATCATGTTAGACTTGGAAGGTAAATGAATTTGGAAAAAGAGAGGAAACTAAATTGTTTGAAATTAATGTTTGTAAATTTTAAATTTCTTTGATTTTTAAATATTCATTTTTTGATTTTCTTTAAGTATCTGAAACAAAACGTGCTAGGACGGTTAAGCAAAGATTGTGGTAGAAAGTTTAAGGTTAAGATTGCGCTATAGGTTAAGCGAAGATTTTAATTCTTAAGGATATACCTCAACATTTATAAACCTACTGCGAAGTCTTCAATAGCGACTTCAACACCGATAAAAAGTATGTTTTTTTTTCATAGAAATAGGCAATTTTTGTCAAGCTCGCATTGTAGTGAACATAATAAGTTCCATTTTTCTGTCCTATCCAAATCAAATATGAATAAAAGTCACTGACTTAATGACTCACTGATTTAGAAACTGATAATCAACGAACAAACCAGTTACCATTTTACTCACTAAACTGAAACTAGTTTGCAGAGAAATTAATTTACTCTGACATAGTAGGTACAAATTAAGAAAGCTTTTTCCTAATTCGTGACCATTTTAAAAAAATATTGGAAAGAAACGAATAGACGGGCTTTTGGATTTGATTATTCTCTCAGCCAAATTTTAAAACATGTTCCAAAAGGTATTTAAAATTTCCTGACGGGCAACGCCGGATCCTTTCGCAACTAGTAACGAAAGCGGATAGATATGAAAACAAAAAGTGAACTAGTTTAATTCTTGCTTCTTCCCTGTAAAAGGAAGAACCCCATTTTAGTTTTGACCCCCCCCCTTCGCCAAAGATTACTTTGCGACCGTGTCTCTGGGAACAAGGCTTGAATAGGCTTATAAAGAAGGTCGTAGAGAATTTGCTCATCTAGTTGAGTATCTTGTGGGTGGAATAAATAGCGCACAAACGGTCGGGCGGAATTTCGGAAGAAAACAAAGCTTAAACAAACTGTTTAATTTTTAGTACGACTCCAAATTGCCAAGGAAGAAAAGTCATGCGGGGTCAGATTCTATGAATTGTAGGAACCAACAAATGCAATGTAATTTTTATGCAGTCTTTAAAGAATTGCGTGAGATGGGTGTAAAAGATTTGAAAACAGTGACAAAATGCCAAGGCTTTGTGAAAGTTTGCAAGGAAATCCAAACAGAGTCTGGCTTAAGGTTGCGCAACGTAGATACTCAGACAGAGATTTTTGGCTTTGAGTCCCAACTCACAAATGGGATGAAATAAATTCGTTTAGAAGTTTAAATGTACTAGAAAATACCCGTAAACGAAAGCTGCAGTTTGCCCAAGACACTGACGCAACTGATAAAGACCAGCCATCTAAATTATGTCAAAAAGAATTCCAAATTTTCTCCAGCTATATCAGCTGTAACAAATTTTATTGAAAGTTCTTTTCACAGTATTATAGTAGATAGTTTTCACTTAAGAGACAATAGAAAATTCCTCAAACCTTCCCCAGCATTAACTTCAGTGCCACAGTGGCAAAACTGGGATAACCACAATCACATAATTAATAACCACCTACCTAAACCTTTCATAGATGGAATTCTTATAGAAGTTTAAAACTGAAAATGTATTTCTGGATTATTTTGAGTTTTACCGAGTAAATGGATTATTATCCGTAGCAACTTACCACGATGCACCACGACGCTTATTGTTTTCATCTGAGTTAAAGCTGTCATTTTTGACCCTTTTCAAGAATGTGGTACAGTATGATTTCTTCATCTTGTATAATCAAACTATATATTTGGAAGCAGTCACTAACGCCATTGCGTCCCTTATCGATTACTATGTTTTTTGTGGTGGAATACCAAAAGAATGAAGAATTTCCAGTTTGATTTTTAAATACCGTTTTTGCTAAACTAAAGATTTTAAAATAAGCCCAAGCTTTTGGAATGGAAAACACCAAAAATCTGCAACATTTTCTTTATCCTTCCAAAAGGTATCAGTCTAACAATTGTTTCGTGTGGTTCATACCGCCATCCAATGCTAAGAAAAGAAGAAATCAAGGACAAGATCTTCCAATGTTCTAAATGCCGTAGCCTTAACTGGTATAAAGCTTACAGTCACGAAATTTATGTAGTTCTGAATTTGTAAATTGATGATTTTATCTATTAGGTATGTGAATGATTCAAATAAGAAGAAAGAACAGATTACACCTAGATCAAAAATGAAGACACAATTTGCAAATTCAGGATGCAAAATATCAATTTTGACGAACCAGGAATAGATTTAGGTCACCTTAAGAAAGAATCGAAGCGGTTTGATAAATTTGTAGAAGGTCACCCTGAATATTGTAATCCCATCAAAGAAGGTGCACTCAGTTTCGATGAAGTCTAAATTATAGGAAAGTTAATGTGGAACTCAAAAAATGGCGAATTCATGGGATGTGCAATGGATCCTGATGAATATGCATCTATGGAAGATTTGTATACAGTCAAAACTCTTTCCGAGGTATTGGAAGCAAAATACGCTCTGTAGTATCTTTGGCACTGTACGACAACATCGTTTGACATTATTGGTCCCTACTTCATGTTTCCAAAACCTGTCACGCATGCATCTATCACGGGCCCACTTTTAAAGACTGTTTTTGCGTTTCATTTAGTGGGTTTAGATGTAGGAGTTTTATTTTGTGATGGAGGGAGTGCCAACATGTCATCTTTAAGACAATGTTTAGGTCTCACAAAAGCCATTGAACCTACCCAGAATGAAGATAAATCGTTCAGTTTCCGCTTTAGTACTAAGATTAAAAATTGGTTTCGTCAAGGAAAATGGATTTACTGGATGGTATGCCCCAGCCACCAGCTCAAGAACATGATCAATGGTTTAAATCATTCCCAGGGTGAAGGGAGTATGGATTTCACCAAGAATGGCATAAGATTTGGCTGGGAACAAACTGTTTCAATGAAAACGCGAGAAGATGATAGAAGGGACAGCGACGAATTAGTCCAAGTTAAACACCTTCAGCAATTTCATATCGAACGTGATGCATGGACGAAACTAAACGTCACTCCTGCAAGAATAATGCAACAGATGGAAGTTTTGGGAGAGCTATACAATTACGCGAACCCAATGTTTGAAGATGTACAACAGGACAGGCCAAATGAAATGGCTTGTTTCGATTACTTAAAGGCTTGCCATGATATATTCGAAGAAGGCCTGCTCTCTAAACAACGAGTTTACGGCGTAGATTCTACGCCAATCAAATCAATGGTAAATGGCCTCAAATATTTTGAAGACTAAGCAACTGAAAGAATGGGTGATCCATGTTTATTGCATGGCAAACCTTTGAGCTTTAGCGAATATCCATTTACGGTTTCATTGATTATGTCCAAGACTTCACTGCTCAGCACCCACCAAAATACATTTAATGTCTTTATAATATTTTTTTCTTGCCAAATTTCAAATAAACAGAAATAAAATTTAAGTTTTAAAAAAGGAACCTTTTTAATGTATAATTTTCGAGTTTCTTAGAAACAGTTTTTCTAGGGGAGCTACATCTTAACATTATGATTTCAAATTGAGATTTAATCATAACAAAAGTTCCCAGAAGGTTTTTTTAATATTTCTTCCAGGCCTAGACGTTGTTGTCATTTCCTTGTCTTTGAGATTGACGAGTCTTTGATCTTTTTGACTTTCGATTGGCTTTCCGCACTTTCTTCTGTAAGTTTTGTAATTCCATGTATTTTAAAATGTCCCGAATTTGGTGGCCTTCTTGGGCTTGTCATTTGTGCGTTGCTACAGTCAATGTCTTTCTTTGAAGGTGAAGACGTTACCCCGTTTCTCTTTATAACAGTGTTTTGGTTTATCGAAGCGCTTTTTTATCACTTTATTTTTCTTTATCACAGTATTTTTTTTGTGAAAGCTTTTTTCTTTGATTTCATGGAACTTCCATAAAGCATACACCTCAAATTTTGCCCTTCAGCGCCTCTCTTACCATTCTTTTCATTTCTACGCCGTATGGAATCTCTTATTAGATCGGCTAATTTGGCATGGACTAGTTTCCTTTGAAGTAAGATTCTAAATTCCTCCAATTGACTTGCTGTAAAGCCATTTTCTTTGGTATCATTTTGATATTGCTCTAAAACATCCTTTTCGAGTACCTTTCCACGAGTATTTAAAAAGGTTTCTGCCACATATTTAAACCATTTCAGATCTATATCCGCGACCGCAATTTTTACCCATTTTTCTAAAATGTCCGGGTCTCGGAGAATTTCCTCTCTAGCATTATCTTTAATATTTTGATGTCGAATTTTTCCACTGATTGAGAATCATATTTATCAGAGATTTGTTTCATTCTTATGACAATCTTAAAAAATGAATCTTCAACGCGAATTAGTCCACCTCGATTAATTACGTTAATCCAGTTTTCGCAATTTAACGGTAGTTCACTGCTGCCAATTTCAGTTTTCTTTTCAATTGAATTGATGATATCATCAGGGCAATTCTTCCATCTCAGTGATCTTACCGAAAATCCCGCTACATACCTTAGTAAATCAATGTTTTTTGGAACTCCATTCCTTTTTTCTATCTCTCGCCAATTAATTTTATTTGCTACATCCTCTTCTTGCGTTCTTAAAGACTTATTTTCCTCTCTCATATTTTCTTTTTCAACTCCTCTATTCCTATCTGAGCTAAAGCCATAAGTGCAGAGAAAAACCTTCTATATAACATTTGCACAAATTTTCTTTGAAAATGCACTGAAAGTGTTGTAAAAGATTTGCATATTGATCCAATTATGATACGAAAGGGATCTTTTTTCCGCTCTTTGAAACATATTTTCAATATAATGTCTATGTAGCTTGATTCTGAGGTGCTTTCAAGTAATTTAAAGGAGGATATTTGTTCATCAATGTGTTTTAAAATACCGTGGTTAAAGACATTTGATTTATTAACTTCCTCAAAGAACAATTCAATCCCTAATCTGTCTTCTATGCAAGTATCATCAGAAGTGAGATGAGACTATAGAAGTGAAGGGCTCTAGCATTGATAGTATATCCTGGCACTAGTGAAGAAATTTGAGGATTTTATGCCGCTTCCCACGCGCTAAAACTAGAGAGAAAACAATTGGTCGAGTTCCAAATACATTTCCTACCCCCTTCCCCTCAACCTAAAGCCGCGGAACACGGCTAGTTCGACGGAATCTAGTTCGGTCGTCTACCACCGCGAGCGTCTCACGTTTTGGAGGGGAAATTCTGAAACCACCACCAGAGGGCCAAGCGTTCGTGTGTTATCAAGAATATTCACTTTCGCCGAGTGTAGAATTTGGTTAGCTCAGTACTTCTGGTCTCATCTCACTTCTGGTATCATCACACTCTCTTTCAAGCTGAGCCACAGTTTCAACGACCAGAACTCCACAATATTCTAAATGAAGATGATACCTTTGTTATTTAGGCAAATTCTTCAGCGTTTAAAACTAAAATTAATGTTTAACTTACCTTTGACATTTTTCAAACCATTCCATAGTGTTAACGACTTCGTTGTCTGATCTAAGGAAGCAAACCCTACTTTAGCAGACTACGGAATAGACGACGCGGATTTCGCGATCACGTGACTCACCGGAACTAGAACCCTAAAACTCAGGGCTACCTAAAAATGCTAGTGCTTCCGCTCCTCTTGGTATTTTCTCTTTGTTATAAGTATGGGAGGAATTTTCAATCCTTTCATCCTTTGTATTTAAATACGGGGTTAAATCAAGATTATCATCTCATGGGGAATCGTCAGGGGGCGTATGATATCCGCAACCACGAGGTTAGGCTTAGCTAACTGCAATGTGGACCCCGAAGATTCCGAAATATTGTCTGGAGCCGAAGAAGATTCTGTATCGTGTCGTTCGCGATAAACTTTCGAAATTGGGCAAGATTCGGGATTGCTCATTGAACTTTCAAAATAATTAAATTCAAAATTATCTTTCCGGAAAATAAGTTATTTTATCACGAGATAACTCAAAAATAAATAAGTTCAATTTAAATCAATGATAGGAGTAATAAAATTATGATTCAATCCGATAAAAATAAAATTTGGGGAAATTCGCCTCGAATGTTCGAGAAGGAAGGGTACCCAATATGGCGGCGATCATGTCTAAACTAGAACTAACCTATGACTTACCTCGCGAATCGGGCCCGACCGCCCAGACGGAAAAGAAAAAGCGACGGGACGCGAAAAAAAGGACCGATTCTCAGAAAGACGGGCACGGCACCATTTGTAACAGTTCATCCTCGTTAGTGTAAGATGTGGCCGGTCGCTTGGGGGTTTGTTACAAGTCCCCTAGGTCCAATAGCAAGGGGAAACTAATCGTAAGCCTAAATTGAATCCGTCACTACCGCCCCGTATGGGAAATCAGAAATTAAACAACGTACAACATACCTTGTTAAACGTTTTTTTAATAACTTGAAATGAAAATACTTTTTCACGGACCCAAATATGGAGGAGCGCGATCGTTTTGCGAATACAAAACTATCTTCTTATTTTGTGGAAGAGGTTGCAACTTGACCCGAGCCTGGCCAACCGAAAAACAAAAGCTGAACTGATAACTTTTTGTCCCCAGCGTTTCTTTTCACCTTGGTTGTGTAAAAATAATAAGGGGCAAGAATAAGGAAGGAGGCAGAGCTTTGACGGTGGCTGGCTGAACATATTCCGGAACTTGGAAATTTATGTTCACCCCTTCGTCGTCTTCTGCAACGGCTTCAGGGTTGAAGCCGCTGCAACACTCTTTCCAAAAATAAAAGTAAAATAGTGAAAATTTCATCACGGCGCACGAAAAAACAGGGTTGTGTTCTACATCCGGTTGATCACCGTGTTGTAAGCGTTCGTAAAGGAATGTGGAAGATCACAAGGGTTTCCTGACAAATTCCGGTTTTTTGGAAACATTTTGGAAATACCCCAACTTGTAAAAAGAGATATTACTTGTCTTTGTAACTATAAAAATCTATAAATAGAGCTTGTGAAACGGGTGATTTAAATATAATTGAAAAATATATTCCAGGCGGCTCTTACTCATAACACAGATACATTTTTCCAAAAAAATAAAATAATGATAATTTCATCACGGCGCCCAAAAATAAACAGGGTTGTGTACTACAACACCGTGTTGTAAGCGTGCGTAAGGGAATGCGAAGGATCACAAGCATTTCCTAACAAAAGCGAGTTTATTCCATATCGCAGAATTGAAGGGAAAAATGTGTGCCTGCCAGGGTTGCTGTTTAATAGTAGTTTCAGTCTCATAAAATCTCGCGAGTCATACCCCTTATTGGGGTGTACAAAATCCAGCTCCCCTACATAAGCAACCCCAGCCCAAACTTGGCTCGCAGTCTCATAACACAGATACATTTTTTCCAAAAATAAAAGTAAAATAGTGAAAATTTCAGAAATTAACCAACGTACAACATACCTTGTGAAACGTTTTTTAATAACTTGAAGTGAAAATACTTTTTTCACGGATCCAAATATGGAGGAGCTCGATCGTTTTGCGAATACAAAACTATCTTCTTATTTTGTGGAAGAGGTTGCGACTTGACCCGAGCCTGGCCAACCGAAAAATAAAAGCTGTCCCCAGTGTTTCTTTTCACCTTGGTTGTGTAAAAATAATAAGGGGCAAGAATAAGGAAGGAGGAGGAGCTTAGACGGCGGCTGCCTGAACATATTCCGGAAGTTGGAAACTTGATGTTCACCCCTCCGTCGTCGTCTGCAACGGCTTCAGTGTTGAAGCCGCTGCAACACTCTTTCCAAAAATAAAAGTAAAATAGTGAAAATTGCATCACGGCGTACGAAAAAACAGGGAAAAGAAGAAGAGAATAGAAAGGACGGGGCGTGAAAACAAAATAAAGATATTCTAGATATTGTAGAAAGAGAATGACAAAAGTGTTTTCAATCAAAGTTAATTTGGGTGGTCATGAGTCCATTTCGACGATCTCTGAGAATGAATTTCCGAGGCAAAATGAAGGCCGACTGCTTCACAGGCCTTACATCGGTAATCTTTATGGAGACGTTGAATGACGGGATATCCGTCTGTGTTGATGGGATAGAGGCGGATGGCCGTACTTTGTGTCATCCCTTCCTATGCGACCGGAAATCGTTCGCGGCCAAGTGGAGGTTCGCGCAAATATGGTAGGTCATCAACATAGATTTTGTCATAGTCTGATACTAGATATAGTTTGTCCTGTGAAATGGGGAGGCGGCCATAGTCGCGAAAGGTGTCGTGATCCCGGGGGGAACGGGTTGTTTATCATTGGAGGCTCAGTCGGGCTGGTATCTGCCATCTCATCCGGGGCCTGCGGCGGCTCGGCTGCTTGAAGGGCCTGCGGCGGCTCGTCAGCTAGAAGGGCCTGCGGCGGCTCGTCAGCTAGAAGGGTCTGCGGCGGCTCGTCAGCTTGAAGTGCCTGCGGCGGCTCGTCAGCTTGAAGGGCCTGCGTCGGTTCCGTGGGGGATATTGATCCGGGGTCCTGAGGGATGGCAGGTAATCTCGCAGCGAGAGTAGGCGGAGCCTCGAGGGCTTTAGGAGGTTGATATCGGGGCTGCATTTAAGTTGCTGGATATCGGAGGGCGATCTCGAGCATCTAAAGAAAAGAAGAGTAGTTACTAGAGTCCCATAGGGATCTATATGATGTTCCCATTGGGATCGAAGTGTGAACTATCGCAATGGAATTATGATGTTGCTTCTCGGGCGAAACGGCCGTTAGCACCGTACGTCTTGGGTGGGCCAGTCTAACTCTTTCCCAAGGTGGTTTTGCAATGGGGACTCTCTTGAAACAGAAATCTGTAGGGTCTAAGTCAATGACGTCCTTAATTCTTGAATACTGAGAAACTTCGTTTGGTGAGCGTAACATGCGACTCTTTTTTCCAGGGGGATAGTAGTAAACATCCATGTCTACTCTACCGGGCTGTACCGTGTGTCTGTAACACAATTCTCGAACCCATCCTTTCTTGAATGGATTCTCATAATTCGTCGGAAATTGTTCCGCAATCAACGGAGCTAAGGGAGAGTGAGTATCTTCTCCAGTACTCGCGGACTCGGAAAGTTCATCCACTGGAACTAAAGGGGTAAGGTTCGTAGCTGCTGGAAACGTAGAACGCGCTCCATTTATACTTGTCGGAAGTGGTGGTTCGCCTTCAGGGCTAGTCGACAAGGCATGGACTTTCGGTGTCTTTTTCAAAGGCTTTGTTGACGAACCTGTTTTCGTTGTGGCTCTCATTCGCTTTTTTCGCCGTTTCCTGTCTTCATTCCTGTCTATTTCTTCAGAAGAGGAACTTAATTGATCTCGGGGCTGATCTCGTGGACGACCTTCTCTTTTGTGTTTACTTTCCAATGGTAGAAGATGAGGTGGTAGGGTGACTTTTGCGGAGATCATGGATCTCTGGCTTATCCCTCGAGAGACTGCTACTTGATAATTTCCTTACACGTTTCGTTTCGGTCCAGGAGCGGCGGAAGAAGTAGTCGGATGAACTCTCTTTACCTGTTCCTGCGTGCTTAATTTCCGAAGAGCCTTTTTCCTGAGTTGAATTCCTTCGGTTGTCGTCGTAGTCGGGTGATCTCTCTTCTCTCTCTCAGGTTTTGAAGGTTCAATAGGAAGTTGTGGTTCTGGAGTCAGTGGCTTGGTCACCGGATGTGTGACTTCCGGACCGACAATGTTTTCTTGACACTCTTCCGGTTGAATTTTTCAGTTGGTCGTACTTCTGCGTTAATCTTTTCAGGTTCTTTTGATTTCGTTTTCGGTACCTTGACCACAAATCGGAATGGTCCAATCATCTCCACACCTTCCTCGAGGGATTCAGAGGAAGGTTGAGGTCTTTTCTCTGGTACATCTTGGGGTGGTGTTCCTTCAGGAGTTGGTGTGCTTAGTGATCTTACTGGAGGAAAAGGTTCCTTCGGGATGGTGTTTTCCCTTTCCTGAACGATTTCCTCGGGGAGGAATTCTTCTGGTTCCGGGAGAATGAGAATCTACGTTTTCCTCCAACGGAACTTCAGGAGTTTGGTACAATTTTAGTTGAGACATATTAATTGGGCCTGTCTTTTGTCCAGAGATCATGTCTTCGAGGACGTACACCAGACCAGTACGATCTTATAGGGGCCTGTCCGTTTAGGACAGAGCTTTGCCAACCCAAGTTGGCGTTGGATAAGGGATGAGTCAATTTCCAGACGATCGTCCCAATGTCGAATTCAAGATCTTCCCTCTTGCGATCATAGTATTTTTTCTGTTTGGCTTGAGCCAATTTCGAGAAAGTCTTGGTTAATTTCCACTGGTCTTTTAAGATCTCCAAGGTCTCTGAACGATCTTTAAATTCCTCGAGGAGCATACCTATGTCGATGTCCCACGGGAGTCTCGGTTCTCGTCCCATGTTTAAGTAAAAGGGAGATCTTTTAGTCATTTCGTGGGGGGCTGAGTTTATTGCGAACGCTAGAGCGTTCAGGGTTTCATCCCACGTTCTGTGATTGTTCTCCACATATATGGAAATGGTTTCTCCGAGAACTCGATTTACCCGCTCAGTGATGTTCGATGTTGAATAATTTGCACGTATCATGCCATAGAGAGGACACGAACTGAGTTCCTCTGTCACTTAAGATTTGTTTCGGCGCTCCCCATCGACTACGAAGTTCTTCAGGGCTAGGGCGCATGTGTCGGCTGTTATTCTTTTTAAAGGGATTAGTTCGACGAATTTGGTCATGTAAAATGTAAAGTCGAGAAGGAATTTGTATCCTCTTCTGCTGATCGGAAAGGGTCCCATGATATCAACACCTATTTTGCCAAAGGGGCCAGTCGGAACTGTGGATATCATAAGGCCAGGTGTCCTACGGTTACTGATCTTATATTGTTGGCATAGGACGCATTCCTAGACGTAGATCAGGCCACCAATATCTTTGTCCGACTTTTTCTCGAGTCTTGTATTTACCTCTATGGGCAGGAAGAAAATGATCATGTAAAAGTCTCATAGCTTCTCTTCTGAGAGATTGAGGTGGATAGATCCTCGCTGGACGAACTCCAGACGCTTTTCGATAAATTAGAATGTTGATCATCTCGTAATCTGGGTTTTCCGGAGGATTGTCTTGTCGTAATAGTTTGATGATTTCGCGGATAATGGGATCTTCTCCTTGGGCGGTAATGATGTCATCGCGGTCGCAAATGTGAAAGTTAGCGTGTGGAAATGGAGGAAGAACGTACGCATGATGAGAATGATCCGTTGGGATATTAGAATTTTCGGATGATGCTTCTTGATTTTCTTCTTCCATGGTGGAGGCGACTGACATGGCAAACAGTTCTAGAGGAGCTCTTGAAAGGGCGTCTGCGACGATATTTTCGACTCCTTTCTTGGGTTGGACTTTGAAGTCGATGATTTGGAGATACATCACCCATCTGACGAGTTTTGAATTTGGTTTCTTGAGTCCGAATAGCCATTGTAATGTTTTATGGTCGGTTACGACGGTGAAAGGTCTGCTTTCCAGGTATGGGCGGAAATGTCCTATGGCCCAGTACATCGCGAGACATTCCTTCTCGGATGTGCTGTAATTTGCTTCGGCATTTCTCAGATTCCTGCTGGCGTAAGCGATTGGGACTTCGATCCCGTCTTGGATTTGTGACAGCATTGCTCCTAAGCCTGCATCTGAGGCATCCGTAGTCAGGATGCTTGGTGCATCTGGCTTGTATGCTGCTAGAGGTGGAGAGCTACAGATGGCTTCCTTGATCTTCTGGAATGCTTCCTCTTGCGCGGGACCCCATTCGAATTTGACTCCTTTCTTTTTCAACTGGTTGAGCAGAGTGGCTATCTTCGAGTAATGTGGTATAAGTCTGTGGTGCCATCCTGCCATTCCAAGGAATCGTTGAAGTTGTTTCAGTGTCTTCGGCTGGGGAAAGTTCTTGATGGCTTCCACTTTGGACGGATCTATGTAGATTCCTGTTTCGTTGATGACATGTCCCAGGACTACTGCTTCTGACTGGGCAAATCGGCATTTCTTCAGTTGAAGTGTGAGGCCGGCGTTCTTCAATTTAGTCATGACGTATTCCAGAGCGTTCTTTTGTTCCTTCCAAGTATCTGAGGCGATCAAGATGTCATCTAGGTATACAACGATAGAGAAATTTTCTCCATCCCGGAAGACTTCATCCATTAGACGGTGGAAGGTACTTGGCGCATTGCAAAGTCCAAAAGGGAGAACGTTGAATTCGTATTTCCCAGCGTGAGTGATGAAAGCGGTCTTTGGTGAGCTTCCTGGTTTCATTTCGACTTGCCAGTAGCCTGACTTCAGATCCAACGCTGTGCTGTATTTGGGTTTCCCCAACTTACTTAAGGTTTCGTCGATACGAGGAATAGGGTAAGGATCCTTTGCGGTGATAGCGTTCAGTTCCCGAACGTCGATGCAGAAGCGGTACTTCTTTTTTCCTGTTGCGGATCCGTCGTCTTGTTCAAGGATTACGACTGGTGAAGCCCATGGCGACGTTGACGGTTTTATGATGCCATCCTTTAGCATGTCGTAGATATTTTGTTCGATGATTTTCTTCTTCTCGTCGCTAACTCGGTAAGATAGCGTCACAAAGGAGTGAAGGGACAATATGGAACTCTTGACTAAATCTTCTAATGATATCTTGTTCAAACTTTATTTCAAAGTCTAATACTGTTGATCCTTTAGTAAAAGAGCACTGTCCGTTCCCCATAACTATGCATTCTGATCTTTCTGACTTAGGTTCTAGTCTATTTTCTCCCGTAAATCTTTGTATGGTCCTCCATTGGTCTAGGCTTATCATGGATACTTCAGCACCATTATCGATTCTTGTATGTAAAATTGTGTGTTCAAATTTTATTTTTATTAAATGAGGGTTCCTCTTTGGGAGTCCTCTTCTTTGAATTGTGGCCAAGTGAAGTGGTGTGGTCACAATCCTGTCTTCTTCTTGAGGGACTATTGAGTTGCGGGAGGGAAACGTCCTCTGGTATTTCCCCCCCCCGTGTTGGCGTTTCCCGGAAACTGGCCTCGATTTCTTTCCATTCTGGCAGATGGGCACTCGTTGGCATAGTGACCCAAACCACCGCAGTTGAAACAAGTTATTGGTCGGGCATCCTGGTTGACTACCGGAGGGATTTGTCCTTCCTGGGTCTGGTTCTGTTCACGTCTTGGAATTGGAGGAAGGACTAGCTGTCGAAGTTCTCGTTCCCTGGTTTCACTAGCTGGATTCTCGATTCGAAGACTCGAGTCCGGCGAGGATATTCGTCTCTTTGTTGTCTTCTCGGTTGACTTTTTGACTCAAGGTGAGATTGCCTTGTTTGGGGATTGGTTCTCGGGAAAGGAGTTCTATAGTTTGGAGCAGGGTAGCTTTGAGGAACATAGTGGAAGGGAAAGGATTTTGGGATCCTTCCGGAAGAGGGAGGGTTGTGTTCCCATGAGGGATGAACCGCTCTAAGTTTGCGTCCCTGTTTGTGTCATATGTTCCCATGTGCGGGATGTACCCTTATGGAGTTGTTACTGGGGTATAAACCGTCGCTGGGGGAGCTACCTGCTGTATAAGTGGCTGTGGAGATAGTACTTGGGGTTGGGGCATTACTTGAGACGGCGAGACTACTTGGGGTTGTATCTGATATACTGGGTGTTCTCTAATTATTAGGGGTTCCTGATATGTCTTGACTTGAGTCTCAGTGATCTGTTGAGCTTTTTCCTCATTAGGATTCGTCTTAATTGGGGTTTGACTAGATTTGGGTTTATTTAGGCCTAAGGTTTGTTCGATTTTTAAACAAGCATCATGTAAATCCGCGTGTACAGGGGGATAAACAAAAGGAGCCCTTTTAATTTATTTCTCAAATTTCTTTTTATCATTACAAGTAATTCATCATCCGGTATTGGGGGATGTAGATTTTGATTTACCCTTGCGAAATACCCGAAAAACTCATCTACGGATTCATGGGGTTTCTGTCGTCTATTATTTAAGTCTATTCTAACCTTGGCTTCCTCATCCTCAATTTAATAATGCCGTTTCAGTTTCCCTTTAAACTCGGGCCATTTCATTCCTTGAGGGAGGGATCGGAACCAATATAGGGCATTTTCTCGCAAGAGGAGGGGCATAACATGCATTCTATCATCCTCACTGATTTTATGGAATGTCGCGTACTCTTCAAACTGCCTAAGAAACTCCGGTACGCTCTCGTTTTGCCTGCCGTAAAAAGCTAGTCTCTCCGGGGGATCTAAACCTTTTACTCCGCCTTGGCTAGCTATTGCCATATTCGAGAAAGATTGCAAAATCGAGGCTAAAAAGGCAGCCCGTTGAGCTCCTCCACTATTTGGGTTGTTTTGTTGGAGCTGACTATAGCCTTGAGCAGGAGGGGGTTGTGAAATTCCTTGAGGATTATTAGGAGCTTGTCTAGTGGGTCTCTGTGTCTGTCCGACAGATACGGGATTTGTTATATTCTGCCTAATAGGGGCTGTTGTGTATATAACTGAGCTACCAACGGGGGATTATTCCTCTAGAGATTTGGCGTTTCTTTCGAAAATGGCGCGCCGCGCGTTTGTATATGTGAATGACGTCACTGAATGTCTACGATTAGCTAGAAACCACAAAAGGGAGTCTTATACTATAATGGAATTTTGTCTGCCAATTTTACGGGTATCTTTTTACTTGTGAAATTTTTACCACTACACTACCCCAGAGGAAGAATTTAAATAAAATTATTAATTTTATTGCTAATCTCTTCTTTTCGAAAGTAAATAAGAATATGATTAAATTCGGAAATAAAAATAACAACTCGGCCTAGAATTGAATCGTTTCTATTAAAAATTACTATACTGATATGAAAGAAATATTTGAGTCTATGTGAATAATTGTTTTAATTTATTCCATCAACAATACATGGCATTGCCATTTAATAAAAACAGTAATACAATCTTAATAACTCCATATTATGGCCGCTGCTTAAGTATTAATTTTTTCAATCTTATAGTTAACATTTTATAATCATTTTTATTTGCTTAACTTTTTAATTTTCTTTTCTTTTTTCTCTCATGGGCATCTTGATTAGTTTTATTATTGAGATATTTCATTCAAATAAGGGTTCGCATTTTTATATATGAGAAAATGATCTCTCTGGGATTTTCTGGGAATAAAGGAGTTAAATAATCTGTCAAATTGTTAACAACGCCCTTTTCACTTCTTAAAATACTGCAGCTATTTTTGGTTGATGCGGCTTGATTATGATATGTTACGAAATGGTTTTCAAATTTTCTGGAGTTATTCAAAAAACTTAAAGAAGGTACAACGATACCACCATAATTTAAACTTGAGACCCAAGATGGTACGCTATAACAGTGATCCATCAAATGCCCTCCCTGACTGACTTTTAAGGCTGATATCAGGGTATTTTTTGTAGTATTTGTTTGCCACCCAGCCAGCGAGGTACTCCATTCCAGACTCTTCATAATCCGTGAAAACCGTTTCATTTTCTTTCCCAAAATGCACATTTTTGTTTGGTGAAAGAAATGCTTTGCTTATTAATGAATTCGTATCTGGTTTACCACTCTCGCATAGAATTTTGGGGCTTTTTTTAATTGGGGACTGGGTTGGCGTTCTTACAGATACAATATTCATAGCATTAGTTATTTCTGTGTTTGCACTAAAAATGTCTTCTATATAATCGTTGATTTCAATGTCCTCGGGTATAATATCAGATTGAAACATAACATCAGTAATAAAATACTCATCAGTAATTTGAGAAACAGTATTTGTATTGCGCTGCACAACCCCTGTGTTTTTACCTAGAATTATCATTCTTATACGAAACAAAGCATTAAGAGGTGTTGGGTGGTCGTCCAGCCCCCCTCTTGTTCTAAGCTGGGAAAAAAATTCTCTAAACAATCTTGGTTTACCCTATGGGTTAATATATACGTAATGCCATATTTGTTATTAAGATCAAGTCAAAGATCTCCTAAGGACGTGTTGCTTATAATTATTCCCTTTTGAAAAACTTGAGGCGATTGATAAACTTCAACGGTTGGGCTAGGTTTCTTTGGATTGGATTTTATTAAGCATTTCATATTTTTCACTAGATTTGTCATTTTATCAAGAATCTCATCTTGTTTTTCCATATGAACTCCATAACCGCATTTAGGATTTGACGAATCATATTTGATATAACTGTTCATTACGTCGAACCATTGATTTACTGTTTGAATAAATTCAGCCGTGGTATCACTTAATCCTAACCTCTTAACAGCCATGGCAACAGTCGAACATTTTGGCGTTGAGTGTTTATGCATTCTAAATGCCATTTTGTTAATTTATGACAAGTTTTGAGTTCCCCTTCATCTTTTTTTAAAATTTCCTCCACGGGTTTTTTTATTAATTATTTTCTTGTGAATAAGGAAGCCAGTATCGAGAAATCAATTTCGAACTAATTTTAAAAGATGACGAGTATCAGCGAAACAGTATATATATTCTATTTGTTTGGCTGGTTTATGAAACCATGTTCTATTAATACTGACTCCCAATTCCCTCCACAGACCCAGATTTCCACCACCCATATCGTTAACACAGGCAACTACTGTAAGTCCTATTTTATTTAGTTCCATAATTGCTGACGTTTAAATCGATTTTGTCATTTTTTGATCAAACCCTAAATATATAGGTTCTTTCCAACCTGAGAAAAGGCCACGTGCCATTATTACTTGTAACTGGTTATGGGGACCAATAACCTGATCTCTTTTAACATCGTACTCTCTCGTAGCTGTCACCTTAACTTCGTCAAAAGTTAGAACGACTAGTTTGTCTTTTATTTTCATGCTGTGAGCATTTGCTTGCATTAAGTTTAATATGTCCTTGAGTATTCCTTGAGTTAAATCTATTTGAGAGGCGTATCTTCTCAGTGTTGATAAGTGAGGTAAAGGAATTCCACGTTTTTCCCTTAAATAACTGTACGCTCTTTTGCTTAAGTACCTTAAGGCAAAGGCATTTGCTAAATCTTCCTTCGACCACCTAACTTTTTTCTTCCCCATTAGCATTTTTATTTGACTAGGTGTGAAAACCTTTTCAACTATGGAATTTTATCTTTGGTGGAGTTTCTCAAGTTCTCTATTTCGTTTTGTTAATACTTTAAAATCTCTTTTGATTTTTCTACTTAAAAACATTTCTGAATGTCGTTGCGCATTTAACCTCTTTAACTTCTGGTTTTTCATAAACAACCGACAACAAACTTGACCAACCCTTTTATCAGCTTTTTTTAGCCTTATCCTAAGTTTTTCACATTTATCCCCCCACTCCTTAACATTGCAAGTACATTTTCTCGGGGTTGAAGAATTGGGTGGTTTTTCTCTCTCATCATTTGCCAAAGATTCAATACTATTCCTAAACACAGAATCTGAATCTATTATTTTACATTACTCTTGTGAATCAAATTTTGAAACACTTTTGGATGTATTGTTATCCTCAGTAAGGCCCTTAACGAAGGCTTTGCTACCGAATATTGGAAATGTATCCGGACATACGTGGACAGGGCCGTGCGGTACTGGGTACTGTCCATCGATTCCTCCTCGCTGGACGCCATTAAGAATGCTGGTTTCGTGGGCTTCACTGGAGTGGACAAGGGTTCCTTCAAACTCCTACAGCACACGGAAACCACCAAAACCACTGCAGCCGAGTCTACGGCAGGGGGTGGGACTAGCGAGATGGGGGATCTCGCTGTGGAGCTCGCTGGTGTCGCTCTAGGCACAGAGGGGGAGGGGGTGGCTCATTCGGAAGCTTGTTCTTCCATGGATGAGTCCACCCTACTGGAAGAATCGGATGGGACCCTTCGGGATCCAGCCGATGTGCGTTCTAGTGGTCCTGATGAGGGGGAGGATCTTGGGTCTGGGAGCTTGCCTGTCGGGGGGGGGGAGGTGCTACTAGCCCTCTCGGGACCGATGAGGTGTAGCTAGGTCCCTTCTGAACCCCTCTCTTAAGGACCATGGGGACGCTACGTGCAATTCAAATCAATCTGCACCATATTAAGGCGGCCTCTGCGGTACTCTGCAGGAGGTTTGCTATAGAGGGTCTTGATCTGGCCCTCATACAAGAACCGTGGATTTGCCATGGCAAAATCCTCGGTCTTGACGCGGCGGGGTCACTCTTTTATGACCATACTGCTGCTAGACCTAGGGCGTGTATTCTGGTTCGGAGGGATCTTTGTTGTATCTCTCTACCGCTGTACACGTCCCAGGACACGGCGGCCGCTAAGCTAGTCCTGGCCACTGGGCGCTTGTAGGTCAAAATAGCGAAATCCAAAATGTCGAAGGCATATCGACGGTCAAAATAGCGAAAACAAAAACAGCGAAATGCAATAATAGCGAAATATCTTTATAGCGATAGCAAAGTTAACGAATTACAATTACCTCGAAATCTTTAAACGCTAAATACATTTTTAGCGAAATTAATAACAGCTAAATACCTTTACAACGAAACCTAATATAAAGTAGTAAAGATTCGAAAACTACCAAATTGAATGTACATGCGATGAAGATAGCATCGTTATTATTACATAATTGGTCGAGTAATTCTCAGACTATAATGCAGCCCGCCATTAATGGTCTAGACTGTTTTGAGAACCTTTTGAAATCATAGTTTAAAGACTGTCGAAATATGCTTCAGAGCTAAATCCCACCATAAGAGAAAAAATGGACATAATCACCTCTCGTAGGCGACAAAATCCCCCGGACAATTTTCCCCCAAGCCCCACTTCAAATGCCCCCCAGCCCCAGGACAAATTCCCACCAAACTGTGATTGACAGGGAGGGAAATCTCTATTATATTAAGTAATTTTTTGGAAAAGGCATGTCATTTTGGGAAGTCAATGTAGATAAACAACAATATTTTGGAAAAGGCATATTATTTTGGGAAGTCAATGAAGATACACAACAATATTTTGGAAAAGGCATACTATTTTGGGAAGTGAATGAAAATAATCAACAATATTTTGAAAAAAAGCATATTATTTTGGGTAGTGAATGAAGATAAAGAACAATATTTTGGAAAAAGCATATTAGTTTGGTAAGTCAGTGTAGATAAACAACAATATTTTGGAAAAGGCATATTATTTTGGGCTGTCAATGAAGATACACAACAATATTTTGGAAAAGGCATAATATTTTGGGAAGTGAATGAAAATAATCAACAATATTTTGAAAAAAAACATATTATTTTGGGAAGTGAATGAAGATAAAGAACAATATTTTGGAAAAGGCATATTATTTTGGGAAGTGAATGAAGATAAAGAACAATATTTTGGAAAAGGCATATTATTTTGGAAAGTGAATGAAGATAATCAAGAATATTTTGGGTAAGGCATATTATTTTGGGAAGTCAATGAAGATAAACAACAATATTTTGGAAAAGGCATATTATCTTGGGAAGTCAAGGAAGATAAACAACAATATTTTGGAAAAGACATATTATTTTGGAAATTCAATGAAGATATACCACATTATTTTGGAAAAGGCGCATTATTTTGGGAAGTGAATGAAGATAAAGGACAATATTTTGGAAAAGGCATATTATTTAGGAAAGTGAATGAAGATAATCAAGAATATTTTGGAAAAGGCATATTATTTTGGGAAGTCAATGAAAATAATCAACAATATTTTGAAAAAAGCATATTATTTTGGGAAGTGAATGAAGATAAAGAACAATATTTTGGAAAAGGCATATTATTTTGGAAAGTGAATGAAGATAATCAAGAATATTTTGGAAAAGGCATATTATTTTGGGAAATCAATAAAAATAAAATACAATATTTTGGAAAAGGCGAAAAATATTACTAACCTAGCTCTAGCCTAACCTAATCCAACCTAACCTAATCCAATCGAACCGAAACGAACCGAACCTAACATAACCCAACCCAACCGAACAAAACCTAACCTAATCCAACCTAACCTAACCTAATCCAATCGAACCTAAACGAACCGAACCTAACCTAACCCAACCTAAACTAATCCAACCCAACCCGAATAAAATTAAAATATTGACAAACTAAACGTAAATATTGCATGTCATTGACACCACCAATTAACCAATCCAAAGCAAAGCAAAAAATGTTTCGTATTTGCAAATATTCACCATATTTACGCTAATAACTTTTACGTACACCTATTTTTGCCCTAGAACTGTATGAAAGTCACAAATTAATTAGAAATAAGTCAAATTTTAATTTAATAATAGTTATTTACCTTCGGGGAAACGAACCCACCATCCTTCACTCCGCTGTTCATCGCCTTATCCACTATGCCACCAGATCGCTGACTCTGCTAGTGTTTTAGATAATTTTGATATTGTATTATTTACGACCTTTTTATTAAACACTGTCGAGGGATTATGACCGGAGGATTTTGTCTAGAGCGTGGGGGGATTTTGTACTCTTTCGTCGGATAGGGGGAAAAATGACCTGGGGATTTTGACATGAGAGAGCGGGAATTTTGTAAGTTTTCAAAAATGGGGGATTATGACCCGGGGGTCTTTTGTCTTGGGGGTATTTAGTCCGTATACCCTCTTTTTTGCATTTCCTGTTACGGGGGATTATTCGGTGTTTTATCTTTTAGAATGGAGTAGGTATGCATTGTTAAAAATATTTTAAGGTACCGTAAGAAATTCGCTATTGTTGTTCTCTCCAATGTTTCATTTCGTTGTTTTTGTTTTCGATATTGTTGCACTTCGCTAACCTTGCTATCGCTATTATTGCATTTCGCTCTTTTTGTTTTCGCTATTATTGCATTTCGCTATTGTTTGTTTCGACGAAATCAACACGCTATTTTAGCATTCGACATTTTATTTTCGATATTTTGACCTGATACCCCACTGGGCATGCCAAGTTGACTATCACGGCTGCCTCTGCATACTTTGCCCACGACGCGGACTCTCTCCCGACAATTGAGGTGATCAATTTGGGGTGCGATTCAGCAGGCATGCGTTATGGCTTTAACGCAAGAAAACTTGCGTTATGATATCACTTTGAGTTAAATTTTAAAAAATGCGATTCACATGTCGGCGTTACGATATCACGCGTTATCATAACGCCAAATGTCGGGGATACCGTATCGCCATCCGTTTGCTGGCGTTATAGGTTTATCACGAACGTTATAAGAAGTTTTCCCAATATTTTCCCCGCAAAAATTCAAAATGGCTGCTCTCCGTGATGCTTGTTCAATTATTGGGCGCTGATTAAATAGAGAAAGAGTTTTTAGAGATGATACCCAAGCGTTTGAACTGCCGAAAAAAACTATTTTCGAATGCTTTTTCGGTTAACTTACCACTGACTATAGTTTAATTAAGGCTCTGCGAGAGTCTTACTGAGCCAAGGCCCACAATTATTTCAAACGATAGTAAAGTAAGCATATGTTTTCTGCCTATATTGAAGTGTAAGTTCAATACTTATAATCGATTTAATACGTTGCTATTTTATTATAAGAAGCTATTTATTATAGTACTGAATAATAATTCCGATGCGCATATTACATGCAGGGAAACAAACTACCAGGGACAAGCCTCTATACTGGATAATTACCCTCACGCCTAGAGACACCGCTAGAGTTGGCTAGCCTCTCACACGCAGTGAGCTTGGGATGCCACTAGTGGTGTCACGTGGCGTGAGGAATAGTGTACAGCATGGAGGCGTGTCCTTGAAAGTTTGTTAGTTTTGGCATAAGTTTATAAGATATGCTCCATAAGTATGACACTGCCTATACTTCTTAATGCTATACTGAGAGGTAGTTGAGAACAACGTGAGAATTGACTACACGCGGTTTAGTAGTCCATCTTCCTTTTTAGTCTGTATTAAGCCTTTGACAGCCCTTCACCAGGCGTCGCTTTACGAGAATCTATGAAGTTTCCCATACGTCACTTCATGACAAGCTTTCAGTAACCAGTGACAAACTTATAGAACATATCTTATGAACTTATGGTATTGGTTAATAGCTTACTTTTTTCCACTGCTGCACTACCTTCGTGGCGCAGTTTCGTTGCGGCATAAGCGGCTAAATGTGCGTTTGTTTTTGTTCAAGTTTTATCTACTGAATAAATTTCCCTTTTATGGATAAGTTTTTACCCTTTAATGTGGCTACCTTTTCCAAATTAATGCTAATTAGCTCATTTATTGCAACACTTTCCACAATATTGCTATTTTAGTTCCTTTTTACACTAAAAAGAGGCGCACTTTTAGCCACTCGTGTTGCGACTAGCTGATTCCATCTTTAATCATAATAAATTTTCGAGAATTTAAAAGTTCCTATTACTACGTCTTTATTTTCTTTCCTAAAACTTAACAACATATTCAGTTGCACTTCATAAACCTTTTTCCCACGTTTTCTAGGCATTGTTGGCATTTTAAATGTGGTTATTCCGTCAATATTGTTGAAATTTTCGCGAGCAGACGACAAAATTCCAATTTTTGGCGCCAAAAATTATTTTCTTTCTTAACGCTTTAAGTTATCCCCGCTAGATAGCGCAAATGTCGTTGAATCGCATTTCAGAGTGTTATTTAAAATTTGCGTTATGAGGTTTGCGTTACGAGCGTAACGCTGAAAAATCATAACGCGTGATATAAAAAAATTATCACTGTGCAGGTGAATCGCACCCCTGGTCAATCAATGTGAAAAGAGAGGGGACAAACTAATCATTGGCTGCGACGCCAATGCTCATCACATCACGTGGGGCAGTTCTGACTGCAACAGGAGAGGTGATGATTTACTAGAATATTTAGTTGGTTGCAAACTCTATATTCTTAATGAAAACAATGAACCTACTTTTGTTACTTCTAATAGAAGGGAGGTCATTGACCTCACGCTAGCCACGGAAAACCTCGTGTCTTCCGTGTCTAACTGGCATGTGTCTAATGAGCCGTCTCTGTCGGATCATAGGCACATCTGCTTTACTGTCGCGACTACCTCTGTCCCGGCGGGGACGGAGATACGCAATCCAAAACGGACCAATTGGGCCGGCTATAGGGAAGACCTAATCCTACGCTACGGAGGGGGGTCACACTCCTAAACTTACTTCACCTAAGGATCTTGATAGGGCTGCTGGTGATTTACAGTGCTCCATCATGGAGTCGTTTCATCGTAACTGCCCACTCAAGACCGTTAACCGCTCGAGGCTTGTCCCTTGGTGGAACGCGGATCTCAGACGGCTTCGGAAATACACGAGCAGGCTCTTTAACAAAGCCAAGCGCACGGGTGACTGGACTGGATATAGGCAGTCCCTTAATACCTACTACAGGGCCTTTAGAGCTGCTAAGGACTCCTGGCGGACCTTCTGTGAGCAAGTCTCCAATTTCCCTGCCACGGCTAGGGTCATGAAGATCCTAGCGCACGATAACACACATCGACTTAATACTATTAAGTTGCAGGAGGGTGTGTACACTAAATTTGGGGCTGAGACTCTTAAGCATATGCTAAGGGTCCATTTTGCGGAATCTACTTTAATCAAACCAACAAGACCAGACTATCTCTACCCTGTTCCGCGCAGGGCGAAGAGGACTGGCTTGTAGCCAGGCAGGTTGTTAAGATTCCTAGGCTTCGTTTTGCTTTCAACTGTTTTGAGCCCTAAGTCCTACAAGTCTCCAGGACCCGATGGGGTCTTCCCTCTGCTTTTGCAGGCGGGCTTAGACTACATCATCTCTTCGTAATGCAAGATCTGTAGACTTTGTATGCCCTGTGAATGGAAGCGCTCTAAGGTTATCTTTATTCCTAACCCTGGGAAATGTTGCTATCTCGAGGCGAAGGCATTCGGACCCATATGCCTGACCTCCTCCTTCATCAAAATTCTAGAGTGGGAGTTGGCGATTTGGTGGCAGGTGAAGGGGGTGTGGGCGATCCGGTGGCAGGCGCGGAGAGTGCTGGCGAATATAAGTAATTATTAGTAATTTTTAACAATGTTCGAGGTTGCTATACGAAATACTTCATACAATTCGACCGCGGTGAACTCTTCAAATTGGTTGAAGCCAGTCACAAGTACCATGGAAATACCAATTTTGTAATAATTTATAAATATTGTAACAAATTTCTTAACTGGCCGCGTATCTTTGGCTTCGGCACGCGGGTGCGGCTTAGGCTTAACACGAGTAATATGGTGAAGTATTGTTGTTTTTATAAATGTACGAGTAATTCGAGATACAGAAAGGATGTACGCTTTTATCCTGCGCCTAAACCAGGAAGTAAATATGTTAACATCGATGTGGGCAAGCATCACGTGCAACAAAAACCAGGGTTTAGTTGTATCTGCATTTAGCGCCTTCATTGTAAACCACCCATATATTAAAAGCTAAAAACGTATCAAATTAAAATAAATTTGTGAAAGCACTGGCAGTGGTGGTGCTACATTAAGGCTAAGTAGGCTATATCGTACCTCACAATTTGACAAGACCCCAAAATTGGTACACGCCAAACTGAGCATGTAGATTATAATAATTTAGTAATCTATCCATATAAATCAAAGTCCTGACTGACTGTTAATCAACGCCCAGCCCAAAGCGCTTGCCCTACAAGGCTGAAAATTTGCAGGAACGTTACTCATAAGTAGTAGGCGCGTACTAAGAAAGATTTTTCCAATGCGCCGCCATCTTAATAAATGGCGCCCAGAAATGTAAAAAATCTTCTCTATAAAGCAAAGTCGGCGCGTTTGAACAGATTTTGCAAATATTTAGTACATGTTTCCTTTAACCTATAGACGGGCTGAATGGTCTTTCGGGTTCTTCTTGTTGCCATCTTTTTAAGTGGTGGCCAGAATATATAAATAAAACCTTTTTATGGAATAACGTCCGCGTGAAAAGTAATAAAAAATGTCTCGATGGGCTGACAGGCAAGGCCGAGTGCCATTGCTCCTAGGGTGCTACAAAAGTTTTAGTCAAAGGAAATCTAGCATTTCTACCTTGGATTTTATTATCTCAACCTTTGCCAACATTATTCTAGAGGGCCGGTAGGCCCTTCTAGATAAGATCCCACACCCTCCCGTAATGTTAAATGAAAATTCACCGATTTTCGCCGATTTTCTCATAGGAATAACATGGGGTTTTGGTGCTCCTGCACATCGAATCATTTAAAAACTAAAGCGAAGTTACGTTTCGGAATACTTTTAAATTAACAAGTAACTATTCAAGGTGTGAGAGAGTAAGGATGACGGTATAAACCCAAAAATTTTACCCCCCTTCTTCCCCCCCTTTCAGGGGGGGGGTAAAATCTTTTGGTTTATACCGACATCCCTGGGGTGGGGGGGTGATGGGGGGATTGATGACGTCACGTGATGGTGTTGCGGGGGAGGAGAGGGGGGATTTTAATGACGTCACGTGATGGTGTTCGAGGGGGGAATGGGGGTTGAATTGATGTTGTTGGCGGGAAATTTGAATTTATTTTTAGTGTATTGTTATGACGTCACGGCGAATTTTTGATGACGTCACTTGGATGATACCTGTAGGGATAGGCTTATGCTATTGTAGATCCTGAAAAGGATAGGCTTATGGTAGGTTATTCTAGGCTTATTATAATTATGAATCAGAATTTTAGTCAAAAACATTTAATGAACACAATCAATTCCAATTAATTCGCGAATGTACGCGTCATTATTTAAGCAAATGTAGAATAAATTATATAATTGTAGCTTACGCGTCAAGTTTTTGTCACGAACCAAGTTACAAAAATCTTCGAAAATGCTCGAAGGAACTATACACGCTGCTAGGAAATTTTTTACACGGTCGTAATCATTGTGAGACATAGTACCGCGACTTGCATAATATTTTTGATATATATCATTCATGCGCCTTACAATAGCTTCGTACATGCATTTAATAACTTCGGCTTGATCATTTAAAAGCTTGAAGTGAAATCTCATAAAACTAAATTTCTCGTTCAGTTTCCCTGATTCGGCCTTTGTTAGAGTGAAAACGCTGCCATCGTCGAATACTATATTCCCCTCCATAACGGTTATTTTTATTTTCAAGTTTAGGTAACGATAATTACCCCAGTCGCCAGTTTCCATAGCTGAATATATCTCCGTCCACTCCTCCATAAATTCCTTCAAAACATCTTCCGAGATTGAAACAATAGTCCCGTCCTTCTTTGTCAAAAGTAGGCTTGGCTCGCATCCCTTCACCCCAAACACCGCCGAGCATTCAGCCCCGAGTCTAACACGGGCGTTCACGCGGTAATCTAAAACACGACCTCCTACTTTGTTGGACATTCTTACGGGAGGTCTTTACGGTTTAAAAGCTGAGGACTGAATGATCTTTATTGCGAGATTTTCTTGAGTGCGGGGTTCATAATTAGCCTGCGGGTATATTGAATGGTGCTTTTTTATTGCCCTTTATTGCCCACCCCAATAGGACCTTAAAAAGGGGGGCGTAGGTACACCATTTGTATATCAATGGAATCTGAGTGATTTATGACTTGCACAAACGTGTTAAGACATTCCATCGGCTTTTTTATTTATACGTAACATCGTTCAGACTGGTCTATGGCCATAAAAAGGGACAGAACTTGAACAAAAGAATTTATCCCCATCCGTTTTTATTTTTACTATAAAGATGTGTTTTAATGGGTTTAGGGGTATGGTCGAATCAGTTGTATTGTTATGAATGGAATCTATTTTCGGATTTATTGCTTTGTTAGTTGGTGACTCTTCCTACCACGAAACATTTAATTGTTTCCAGGTGTTTGCCCCGAAGGCATTATCCTGACAAGTCTCAACATGTTTTGTCTTTGTCGCGTTACCCGAAATTAAAGTAATATTTTTAAAATACCAAAATGCAAATTCAACTAGAAATACAGTTACGAGGATGAATGTAACGGCCACTATTTTCCCTGGCTTTGAAAGAGCTTCGCGAATTAACGTCTGCTTAGTAACAGCGTCCATTTTAATCTAACCTTTCATCCCCTTATTTGGGGTATAAATAGCGTCTGATTTGGTACGGACCTCATTTGATTGTTAGACACCGCCAGGATAAGATGAATCGAGAAATTACCCGTCTAGAAACGTTTGGTGCATTTGCGAGTACGTTTGTAAAACCGTCAGAACTAGCCCGTCATGGGTTTTACTATTTAAGTTCGGGGACAGACGCTGTTAAATGCCATTTTTGTGACTTAACGCTACGAGGATGGGAACCTAACGACAATGTTTTCGAAGAGCATCAGAAATTCAAGGCAGACTGTCCATTACTTCAACGATTACCAACAAATAACATGCCTATATTCATCCAAAACCCATTGACTAAAGACATGCCACCAAACAGAAAGTACAGAGATGTCCCTCAAGAAGAGTGGGAGAAAGAAAAAGTCATTCCGCCAACCCAACCCATACCAACAACACTTACTCCGAATGACGATATTGTACTAAGAATTAAACGCGTTAATCTCGAGAAAGCTATAATTGAAATGTTTATTCAAGAACTTTTGCGACAGGAAAGTTAGATCCTATTATTGTAATATATTCCATACCTTATTACGTTTCTAAATTATAAAAGAACCAATCAAAAAACTTGAAATGTAACTCGAAATAAATATATTTTTTTCCCTAATTTGTTCTTTGTAATACTATTATACCTACTACAGTCTTGACAAAACCTTTTCAGTGGTTATAGTGTATGATGTTAATGAGCTTTTATCAACACATTTCGTGTTAAAATGAAAACGTTTTTGAACATTTACATTGCCAAAGACCAAAGCGAAACGCGTCATTTAAAATTTCTAAAATCCCATAGGAATACATGGGGAATTGAATAATCCACCGACACGAAATCAGTCGTATACATTACATTTTAAATACACGAAACGCGTCAGTTGAAAAAAACATTTCAAATGTTTAAAGCGTTGAAATAAATTCTAACTAAATTATTCAATTCATTCCTATTTTCAGTCTTGAGAGTTCCTCAAAATTATTTATGGCTTTTGGGATGGGGTGAATGACCTCGGGCTCCTTAGATGCATTGGAATTTATTTTTCTTTAATTGAAACACCCCACCAGTCGGTTTATGACCTTGAAAAGGGGGGCTGAACTTGAACAAAAGCATCTATTCCCTTTGTCCTTTTGGGGCATTCCAAGACTTCTATGGCCATAAAAGAGGGCTGAACTTGAACAAAGAATTTATTTTGTCAATTCTTTAATTGGACCACCCATCAGATGGTTTAGTACCTTAAAAGGGGGCGTAGCTAAACCAGTTGTATTGTTATCAATGGAATTTATATTTAGAGTGTTTTATGACTAGCCCAAACGTGCTAAGACATGTTTATGACATTGAGGGGGATCTATTTTTTTTTCTAATTGTATCACGAAAGTATAAAAGGGCGGATCACTCTAGGCTACTCATCAGTTTACTTCTGACCGCTGTTGATGCAAGCCCAAGAAATATTCTGCTCCCAAACAAAACTTGTGAGTTATTCCGTGCCCATATCTTAGTGCTTTAGTATTTTTAACTTAGTTTTTATACGTGTTTTAGTATTTTAACTTAGTTTTTTAAAAGTGTTTTAGTATTTTTTTATAAGTATTTTCAATTTTTTTTATAAGTACTTTCAATTTAGTTTTTATAAGTACTTTACCGTTTTAGTATTTTAGTATTTTATTGTTTTAGTATTAGTGTTTTAGTATTATTATTTAAGCCTATTCAGATTTATTATTAGTATTTTGTGGTATTTGTATTTTTAAATTATCGCAATGGCCAACTCTAATGTTTTTTAGTCGACTTTCCAGACTCGTTAGAAATAGCCTTTTTAAATGCCGATGACACGTTTATGGCAAACTATTCTACACCCCCGTCTAATAATAGATCTCCGTCTCCCACCCTGTCTATGGCAAACAATAGCGCTCTTCCTCCTTTATCGCCTCTTGAAGAGGCGTTTCAAAACGACGATGTTTCTTTCTTAGACGGCTATTGTACTCCCCCCATATCTCCATCTCAACATGAGTCAATGGATCAAGGGGAAGTACATGTAGGGGGTGGGGCTCTTACTCCTCCACCTCCACCCCCATCTCCGCTAGTTGCACCACCAGGTGTAAACGTACTTTCTAGCGGGGTAGTGTCCTTCCCCAATTTTAATCATGATGGATGGGAAATGGAAGTACAATTTGACAATAACATCATTGAATCTGTAAGCGACTTCCTAGAATACGTTTTGGACGATTGTTTACCCGATGACATGTTAGCAATTTCGATGACAAGCATTAATAATCCAGGCATTCAAACCGCGGACTTTAGTTTTAGAAGAAGAGACCAAATAGATATTGGATTCATACTAGAAGTAGTGGCTGATAAAGCCTATAATTCTGAAGGCGGGTCAAGGTTTTTTCTCGGTCCTATAGGAATACCCATAAAGCGCGTGAGATTGCCCCAAGGCGCCTACCGTTCGAAACGGTTAGGAATTTGTAGTTTCGAGACTTTTGCCAGGGAGAAGAAATGCATTATACAAATCAAAAAAAAACGATCGGCTATGTCTCCCAAATGCTTTAGTTTTAGCTAAAATACATAGGGATCATATAATGCATCCTCTTGACAAAAGCCTCGAGGCGGATTGCAAAGCCCTATGCCGGCCTGATATTAGGAAAAAGGCAGGAGAGAGGCTTAGGAAGATGGCAGAGGAATTAGCCGTGGCGGCGGAAATACCATTGGACGAATGCGCGGGGGCGGGTGCTCTACCTAGATTTCAATCATACTTGGCTGATTACCAAGTAATAGTATTTACAGTTAGAGCAAACGTCCCCTACCGTATTTTCGGGGAACCCGATTTTATTCCCGGTGCCGATGGTAATCCAAAGCCGCGGCTATACCTTTTTAACTATCAAAATCATTTTGACGTCATCACCAAACCTAAACCTCTCTTCAATTTTCATTATTTCTGCGAGAGGTGCCTTGTAGGATATAACAACTTAGACTTCACTCACGCTTGCAACAAGTATTGTTATTCCTGTCAAAGGGCCGAAGATTGCGTGGGGGTGAAATTAGATGCGAGACCTGTCATCGCGACTTTAGGGGGCAAGAATGCTTTGACGCCCATAAGGCTAGTGGAAGCAAAACCCTAGCAGTCTGTCAAAGGGTTTTTAATTGCCCCCGTTGCGCAAAAACAATAGATATGGGGAAACGCAAGTCACCTCATAACTGCGGGGAAGTCTATTGCGTCATCTGTAATAAATTCAACCCACACCCCCACTATTGTTTCATGCAGGTTACCGACTCTAAAGCCCACCCCGCGGCTAAAAAAGCTAAGACCCATCCTTCGGTTACTATCTTTTATGATCTCGAATGTGTTCAAAATACCCCAGACCCTTCAAACCCTAATGCTTTCCTACACACTCCTATCTTATGTATTTCTCAAAAAATCTGTGATCAATGCATTCTCGAGAAATCCGATCATTTTAAGTAACGCCAAGAAGCCATTAATTGACGCAATCGCAGAGTGTGTTGAATATACTTTACACGGTAACGTTAAATTAAATAAAAGTCAAAAAGCTAGATTAGCTAGGCATTCCGCAAAACTTAGAAAAATTGCTAATAAGAGAATATCTTGGAAAACAAAACGTGATATACTAGTTCAGGAGGGCGGTAGTTTCTTTTCTTTCCTTTTCCCTCTCGTTTCCTCTATCATAGGCGCCATAACAGGAGGTAGTCAGTAAAAATGCAGTACGCTCAGAAAATGGTCCTTGTCTTTAGCTCTACCTTTAAAAGCGACCCCTTTCCCCACCCCCAACAACAAGTAGTTTCGGAATTGGACAATGAAATGAATGTTATTTTAGCTCGTAAAGATTTAGACGAAGCTTCAAAATGGCGCTTATACGAACAGACTGTACAGAGATATAATAATTTACATAATATCGCTAGGCAACCTATACCCACGGTCCCCCAACCGACCTCCAACTATTATAACTTGGCTTGGTTAGACGATATCCCCCTTAAATATTTAGGGCATGTACAAAAAATCGTTGATCAGTTGTCCACTACCCCTGAAAAGCTTAGGTGGACAGATAGTGGGGAAGTTATAGTTAATGATGCAATAATACCCGGCTCGAATATTAGAGATATAGCTTTAGAATTTGTCAAGCCTTCTTCTAACAAAGACCCAAAACCTAGAGGTTTTTACGCATTTACAAACCTACTTTCTAGTTTTTCCCCTCTAACCTCGTATACAATAGCCCAACAAATTAAAATCAAAAGAACTAGAGCTCCTAAAGTTAGTGTCAAGTCAGCAGCCAAAAAACTTAAAACCGAGTCTCCGAAATGGGCAGCGTACGTAAAATCTCCAAAATTTTAGAAGGTATCTACTTTAACCCTTCCCACCCCGCCAGTTTCGGGGGTGCTGAAAAATCATATTTAGCAGTAAAATTAAAGGGTATTAGTAAGAAACAAGTACTAGATTGGTTAAAGGGAAAAGACGCATACACTCTACATAAGAGAGTTTTTAGAAAGTTTAAAAGAAACAAGGTGGTTGTAACTAACAAAGGAGATCAATATCAGGCGGATTTGAACGATATGCGTTCTTTGAGTCAGCACAACGACGGGTACAAATACATATTAACCGTAATAGATTGCTTTAGCAGAAGAGCCTGGGCCGTACCTTTAAAATCCAAAAGCGGTGTTGAAACGGTTGAGGCTTTTAAGTCTGTCTTTAGAGTGAGGGTTCCTAGGAAGCTACAGACGGATAAAGGTACCGAATTTAGAAATTCCCAATTAGAAGGATACTTGAAGTAGAAAGGGGTTATATTTTTTACAACTGAGAATGACGATATAAAAGCGTGTATGGTAGAAATATTAAATCAAACTTTAAAGTCACGCATGTACAGGTATTTTACAGAAAAGAATACCAATAGATATATAGATGTTTTAGATGATCTGGTAAATGCTTACAATAAGTCGGTGCATTCCGCGATAAAAATGACTCCTTTGGAAGTTACTGGTACCATTATCCTTCAGGTTTTTAAAAATGTATACGGAAAGTACTTTAGCGAAAGGAAAGTTTACGGGAAAAAATTAAAGGTGGGCGAATACGTCCGAGTAAGTAGAAATAAGATGTTTTTTGAAAAAGGGTACGAGCGAACTTTCACAACAGAAGTTTTTAAAATAGTGGGGAAAATAGAGAGACGCCCTCCGGTATTCAAACTAGAAGATTTAAACGGGGAACCAATAAAGGGGGTGTTTTACGGGATGGAACTTCAGTCGGTAGCTAGACCCGAGACGTACAAGATCGAGAAAGTTATTCGTAAGCGGACTAGGAGAGGACAAAAGGAGCTCTTTGTAAAGTGGTTAGGCTATCCCCCTTCTATGAATAGTTGGATTCCTGCTAAAGATGCAGTCTCCCTTTTACCTAACGCTCCCCAGCAACGCTAGCATGAAAATTTATGACAACAACAAGACGTCTTCGTACACTACCAAGTTGCCCCAGGCTATAGAGCTGATCGGGGATGACTGGGAGGTTGCTTTAGTAGAAGTTTTGTACCCAATGTCCTTTTTTAACATACCCAGTGAGGAAGGTCACGTGCAGGTGGTCTCGCATGAAAATAAAAAAGGTCGGGACGGAAAATCACAGCCTATTGTTAAAGCCGAGGCCTTTATAGTTCCCGGGGGATATTACAAATCAATAGAAGCCCTCCTTAAACAAATAGCTTCCGGGTTAAACGGCTTTCAATACGGTTCAAAGTTTAAGTTTGATTCGGATCCCCTCTCTGATTACATTTCTTTAACTATTCAACCTAACGGTACCTTGGCTCTTTCTCCCACTTTGAAAAGGATATTAGGATTTAAAACCCCAAAAGGCCAAAGTACGTCCCTTGCCCTTCAGATAAAACCAGCCAATCGTATAGAAGCTCTGTTCCCGCTAATTTAAATTATTATGTTCCCGACCAATTGTTTATTTATTCCGATATAGTAGCTAATGAATTTATAGGCGATACGGTAGCCCCGCTACTTCGTATAGTAGGCGTAGACAGCGAAAAACCTCACGGTTCGACTATAACTAAATCATTTAACTCTCCTCATTACGTTAAAGTTGCTAAACGTTACTTTGATACTATAGACATTGATATAAGGAATAGTTTAGGTCAAGCCGGGTCATTCGAGTTTGGAACGTCGACCTGTAAACTACACTTTAGACCATGCCAAAACCCCAAACATTAGAGTCTCGTTGCGAGTATAGGAGGTATTATTTAGATCAGGTAGGGGGTGGAGGGGTGTCAAAAGTATTTGTCGGGACACCCCACCAAAAAGGACACGGGATAGGAAGCGCCCTGAAAGGGTTATTTAGATGGGCACGCCCCTTATTAATTAGAGGTGCAAAGTATCTGGCACCTAGAGCCATTAGTACGGGACAAAAGATTCTTGGTGACGTAATGCAAGGCCAGAATGTGAAAAGTGCCGCGAAAAAGAGATTGCGGGAAACTTATGAGAACATGACTGCTGCACAGCAAGGTTCAGGATTAAAGATAAAGAGACGCAAAGTTAAACGCCTGTCAGTTTATCACCGTCATTCAAAGCAGACGCCACGCGATATATTTAGCTCCTGAAAAAAATCATGTTTTCTCTCCAAGCTCTTAAGAGTGAATTGGACATTTTTGCCCCTGTGCCGATTCAAACTAGTGTCGAACATGCTCAAGGTGTATGGGCCAAACCCTTGGCGGCCATTGGTGATAGCTCTACCCTCGAATACCTCATCTCGAGCAATGGAGATAGCTACATCGATGTAGCCCACACCATGCATTACAACAAAGTCAAAATCACCAACGAAGATGGAAGTGATCTTCCCGATGCCGCCGTGGTAGCTTTCGTGAACAACCCTGGCCACGCATTGTGGAGAACTTGCGACGTTTTCTTGAACAACACCCGAGTTTCTTCAGCCCCTCAAAACTACGCCTTCACTTCTTTTATCGAAACTGTCTCAAATTACGGACCCGCGGCCAAAAAATCTCACCTCATGATGGCCGGATGGGAAAAGGACGAAGCCGGAAAGTTTGACGACTTTTCAAATAAAGGTTTCGTAGCCCGAATGGATAAAACTGCTAAATCGGCCGTGATTGAATTTTTTACCCCCGTGTTTAGTGACGTGTTTAATATTCCCGAATATCTCTTAAACGGGGTGGACCTTAAAGTCGTGTTTACTCGCAACAAGGACGAGTTTGCCTTTATGTGTGAAGAAACAGCCACTCTCAAAAACTGTAAAGTCAAGATACTAGACGCTGCAATCGCGGTACGTAAAGTTAAACTCAGTCCTAAAATATTGTTAGCGCATGAAGCAGCGCTTAATAACGGTACTGCCAAATATAATTTTACGCGCACCGAACTTAAAACTAAAACTATCTCTAGCGGAAGTAGCACCGAGAGTTTTAACAATATATATCTAGGCCCTCAGCCTAATCGCGTCATTACTGGAATAGTTTCCAACGCGGCGTTCAAGGGGAGTTAAGGCTCGTTTACATGTGCGCGAGAAATGGAAAAAGTCTAAGCGTCAAGCTGAGAGATGAGGCGTATTGGGGTTTGCGTTCCCTAGGCGTACCGTTTACAAACAAGCGAGAACTCTTAAATTCGCGCTTGTTGCTCATAGATGAAGCGGTTTTCCGAAAAAGCTCCGATCTGCCGTGGTAGATTCTTCAGCTCATGGCTACGTTCAGTAACTGGAAATCGGAAAAAGACGTACCCCTACCGATGTGATTTTACCCGAGCGCTACGTCAGAGTGACGTCAGACGTCACTGAACGTTTTTTCTCTCTCTGTTGCGTTTGATGATAGTTTCCATGATGGCGTCTGCTACAGATCTCGGATTGAGTCGAAAACGAAAACTTAACTGTTATTTTTGTTATTAAATGAACTATCTAACGACGATGAAACGGAATTAACTTTAATTCCTAAAAAGAAAAATGTGTTATTGTTTCGCTAGTGGCTTTGGACTGGATTGTTCGCCATGGCGAACTTCAATTAATGACGTCATAAATCCGATTCGCATCGAAAAAACCTGCTCTTCCAGCCGCTGCGATCGGTGTCCCATCGATGCGTAGCGTGACGTAGAAACCGGAAGTGCGAAAAACCGTACAGTAAAAAAATCGGTCTCCGATGCGCGCAGCGCTGCGTACGCTAGCAGTTACTGAACGTAGCCCATGTTTGCTTGTCGCAAAGAGTCACGTGATTTTCCAAGCCAATAATAGCCAAGGACCGAATATCGTTTGATATTTTTGCGTTTGTTTATCTCGCGAAATAGGCCTAGGCACCACCATTGAGAATGTCTTTAAAAGAACAAGATAAAATGTTTGAAATACGTGTAATCACATTGCCTCATCCTTTCAAGCTAGACAATTAAATCAAAATTATTCTCAAGCTCAAGTAGAAAAAATATACGCATCTTGACAAATTATATCAAGTTACGTTCCAAAAGGCGAAAATAGCCTTCATTGTTTATATTTCTCAATAGGATGTACCCACCATTGACGTTCCATTCTAATTTTCTGTTGTTTTTTTTTGTTATAAATGTCGAATGTTTTTCAAAGGCAATAGTTTCTTTTTCAGCAGAAGCAAACTAACGACAGTCGACGCCATTTTAGTAGTATACTTCCGACTGAAAGGCAACTCTGCAATCTAGGCTCTTGCTACCGCCCAGCTCGTATGTAAACGAAGGAGCGGGTGGATCAGCGGGAACAACCGCTTTTGGCAGACGCGATTTTTTTAGGCGCGAGAAAAAGATTCGACTTTCAACTTCTACTCTCCGCTTTAAGCTTAATTCTCGCTCACATGTAAACGAGCCTTTACGCTCTGAATCCCTTTAACTTTAAAACTTACGATTTAAATTTTTTGTCTCTGTACCTCGATAACGAACAAATACCTTGGAAACCGTTGACTCCTGATTTCGCTAAAAACTTGTATATACAAGCTTATCAAACATTGTTCGCGGGCACGGGTATTCATTATAAAGACGACGGTAACGATATTACTCCCAACGAGTTTGCCAACGGCTTAACCCTCTACGCTTTTGATCTGACACCGGACCTATCGGCTAGCGAAACAAACCACTGGAACCCCGTTAAGCAAGGACAATTAAGATTGGACATGGGATTCGCTAAACCTTTGCCCGAAGCCGCAGTCTGCATTGTATACGCCGAATTTCAAAGCATGATTCAAATCGATAAAAATAGAAACTTAATCGTAGATTATTAAAATGTCAGCAACCACCACCGTAGACTTGATTCTCGCTTTATCAGATACGCCCAACGTTTTGGGTGTTTTCGCATCAAATAGGTTACCTAAGGTTACCAGATATCCCGCATCGATAATTATAAATTTAGATCAGCACTATGAAAAGGGTTCTCACTGGGTATCGGTCTTTATAGATGGAGCTCGTGTAGGGTATTATTTCGATAGCTACGGTTTACCACCATTTCTGCCTAGTATAAGAAAATTTTTATCTTTAAACTGCAGAAAATGGACTTTTGGTAAGCGACATCTTCAGAGGCTAGAAAGTAGCGTATGCGGGCAATATAGCGCCCTCTATCTTATTCATAGAAGTAAGAAGAAAAGTACCAAGCTTTCCTAAAAGCATTTACCGCAAATCGAAAAATTAACGATATGAAAATTGCTAAACAATTTCAAAATCATATACGACGACTAAAAAAAGTGTAAAAGGAGCTTATTAACAAACCGTGTGGTTGCCTGGTGGTAATGCGTCCAGCTCTGTGTTGTTTCAACAACATTTGAGTTTCCATTCCAGGGTTCGACTTCCTACCAACGGCGCTTTATTAGTCCGGTATAGAAAAAACATCTTCAGATACGGCTTGAATCAAGTTTAAGGAGGTGGCTTTTTAAATATTTAACCAATTTATTATTATTTTAACTTAATTATGTATGTTATTATCACGATAATTAAATGTTTTTGATTTAAAATCCGATTGTTTTACAACTAGCATAAGCCTAGAATAACCTAGCATAAGCCTACCTTTAAGAATCTACCATAGCATAAGCCTACCAGGATATACAATAGCATAAGCCTATCCCTTCAGGTACCAGCCACTTGACGTCATCAAAAATTAGCCGTGACGTCATACCAATACACTAAAAATAAATTCAAATTTCCCGCCAACAACATCAATTCAACCCCCATTCCCCCCCTCCAACACCATCACGTGACGTCATCAATTCCCCCCTCTCCTCCCCCGCAACACCATCACGTGACGTCATCAATTCCCCCCATCTCCACCCCCACCCCCACCCCAGGGATGTCGGTATAAACCAAAAACTTTTACCCCCCCCCTGAAAGGGGGGGAAGAAGGGGGGTAAAATTTTTGGGTTTATACCGTCATCCTTACTCTCTGGTGTGCCTTTTTCAAGTTTCATGAAAATTAATTAAGTCTAAGTATGTTAATTTAATTAAAAATGTAAGTACCTCAAAAGATTATTCTACAGCAGACGACGCTAATTGTTCATTACTCTAAAGAAGATGACGCTAATTTGCCATTTCACCGCCTTGAAACTTTAACTTCGTATTTTTCAATAAATATAACACAATATTTATTAAAAATTTCTCTGTCGGGTCTAATTTTCGTTTAATTATGTGTCTCGGTTGAAATTCTATACTTTAGATACCTTTTTAATTTATATTTTAGATGTTAGTTTCGACCAAGGCTTAAGTTGGCTTACTTAAGCCATGGATTTATAATAGAAGCTTACGCTTCATGGATATTTCACTGTAGCCTTCAGTAAGGCATTTTGATTTTAAACACATTTATGTCATAAAAATTCGCGCTGATGACGTAGAAATTGAGGCAAACTTTTTTCTTTCGGCGCGCGCGCGCTTTTCTAAAAATAATTTCGCGCGCGCTTTTCTAAAAATAATTTCGCGCGCGCTTTTCTAAAAATAATTTCGCGCGCGCTTTTCTAAAAATAATTTCGCGCGCGCTTTTCTAAAAATAATTTCGCGCGCGCTTTTCTAAAAATAATTTCGCGCGCGCTTTTCTAAAAATAATTTCGCGCGCGCTTTTCTAAAAATAATTTCGCGCGCGCTTTTCTAAAAATAATTTCGCGCGCGCATTTCTAAAAATAATTTCGCGCGCGCTTTTCTAAAAATAATTTCGCGCGCGCTTTTCTAAAAATATTTTCGCGCGCGCTTTTCTAAAAATATTTTCGCGCGCGCTATTAAAAATTAGAACTCGATCATGTGAAAAACTTCAACCCCCCTCTGAATTTTCCTCAAATTCTACGTCACAAACGCGCGTGCCAGGCTGGTACTATTTCAGAGTCAGACGAGGAATAAATGTTGTGCGCGTTTTAAGGTTAGTGAAATGTCAAGGAAGCGTAAAGCTTCCATTATAAATCCATGCTTAGGTAGACTATTGAGTGAGTCTATACAATGGAGGATAGATGGATCAGTGTTGGAAATAAGGATTTTTCTAAAACTGGACCTGTGGCCTAGGTATTTTAATTAAAATAACTGGCCACGGTGCCACTCACTGTAAATCGTACAAGGGCAGTGAACGCAATGTCATGGATAATTGCAATCGTAAAGTGGACTGTAAAAGATACGGCTTTGATGGTTTAAAAATCGTGGCAGGGTGTTGGTTTTGAAGTTGACTATAAATCTCGGGTTCTAAAATGAATTGTGAGCCGTATCTTATAAGAATTAGTAGAAGTGTAGAACCATTTTTAACCTCGTCCTAGAAGTGAAAAATTTCGCATTTCAGGCAAGAAATTGTTTTATAATAGATTAATACAAATGCAGACTGAAGGAACAGATATTATATAAAAAAGGACTTGGTTTGCCTAAGCCTAAAAAACAAAACGATAAGAGTTTTTTCCAGTTGACTGAAGCGCGGATATTTTATTTTTCTATATAATTTTAAAGACAATCCGTATTTTACTACTCGTTAGAATTTAATTCAATCTCCTGATTTTACTGGTAATGGATTTATTTCCTATAAATTAATTGATATAAAAAATTACTTATCTCAGATTTTTCAACAACAATTCCATTTTCGTAAAATGATATCATGAAAAATCTGAGATAAGTAATTTTTTATTTCAATTAATTAATAGGAAATAAATCCATTACCAGTAAAATCAGGAGATTGAACTGGAAAAAACTCATCGTTTTGTTTTTTAGGCTTGGGCAAACCAAGTCCTTTTTTATATAATTAATCCAGGCCTGAGCGAGCATTCTCCAAGAGGCGGGAAGGGAGTCAAGGCGTATTTCGGCACCGCGCATAGATGTCGCTTTTCAGAACCTTTTTTTCTCCCGCGAAATTTTAAAGCCAGAAAAACTGTGGAGTAGAGGGATGAGCTTGGGTAATTCAAAATCACGAATTATTAGAATCTTAGGGAATTGTTTGCACTTCTACATTTAAAATTACCTTTTCGTATCACATAGGAATGTTACAACATTTTAAAACTAGGAATAAAACAGTCTCACGATTAAAAATATAGATAAAAAAGCGTCACATATTAAAAAAAGGACTAAAATAGTTTTGCATTTTAAAAATATAAATAAAATATTGCGACAATTTAAAATTAGCAATAAAATATTGTCATATTTTAAAAATATAAATAAAATTTAAATTTAAAAATAGGCATAGATAGGGTCACATTTTAAAAACGGGAATAAAATAGGGTTGGCGAAGTCTCAACATTATCCAAAAGAGGGGGAACTTTGGTTCCAAAATCATGAGGTATTAGCGTAATGAATCTATTAGTGCAAGCTATTAGCTGGGCTTTCTTGTTATTGACACGTTCATTTTCGGGTAAAGCCAGGAGTTCCGTCAAAACGAAATACGCCTATTCAATTTGTTTTCTCGAAAGTTTTCCTAATAGCATTTTCTTTAGATCAATTTCAAACTCCAACATGGCCTTCTTCATTTTCTCCACGTCAAAGATAAGGCGCGAATTTGTTCTTGGATGGCGTTGGGAAGTTTAGATCCAGGTCCTACTACCAGTTTTTCTAAAGTTCTATTCTCGGCGCCATACTCAATGTCAAGTGGATACATTTTATTAGGAACCTTTGAGGCAGTGTGGCGTAACTCCCACGGAGTTCCTGTTTTTTCTTCGTAAAGCCTTTTTGAATTCGGCAACAGCTTCATACTTAGTGGCAAACTGTTCCGTCTTGTTTCCACCAATAGTAGTTCCAACACGTCCTCAGCTCCGAAACACCCAGTAATTGTTTCCTTTGTCTGACTCTAGAAGTTGAAGCTTGTAAAATGAATTAAATCCTTGAGTAATGTCGACTTTTGCGAGAACAGCGTTGAAAGCTCCTTCTTCGTTTTCTAACAAGTGTGTGATGGCTTCAAGATTTGAATCTAGTTCAACAGCTACGCTGCCATTCACTGTCAGTTTAACTTTCGTACTCTTTCCTGATGAGAATGTTGAGTCACTTTTTCCTACAGCCGCACTTTTGAGTCTTTTTTCAGCAGCGTAAGAATTAATGCTGTCTTCAGGATTCCCACCCCAACTGGCTATGCTGTATTGTTGGATCATAAGAACTAAACCTCCATTTTCCACAGCACTTAAAAAGTCTTCACGAATTTTCTTGATATTTTTCTCAACATCTTCATTGGTACTTATAACGCAATACGCAAGGTGTAGTTTTGTCAATTTGAGAGACAACATTGCCTCCAAATCGGGCTATTGTTTTCTTCAGAGCATCTTTGGAACTTCGAAAATTACCAACTAATACTAGTTTAGCATTGTCCAATAGTTGTGGCTTTCACTTGATACCCGAGGTTGATGGCAAATTTTTTGGTGAACTTGGAGTAGGTGCGTTTGTAGGAAAGTAACGGTCTCGCTTTATGTATTTGTAGCTTCTTAAGAATGTATATTGCTCTTTTAGGTCATCTAGAATCTGGAAAGGCTTTCTTCCTGGTAGTTTTGTTACATTTGTACATTTTCTCCTATCGCTTGCATTTCCAGTACAGTGATAACCATCATTTGCGAAAACAAATTGTCCACCGTCACATTCTGTGCAAGGTTCAAGAGATCCAAACGTCATGATATCGGAAAGTCTTTGTAGAATTTTGTTGTTTCCTGTGGGAATTTTTTGGTCGTTACATTCTAAAAGTTCCACCATTTCTTTTTTTTAAGATGATTTTTTTCAAGCGCGTCAAGATGTTTATAAATTAACTGAGACTGTTCCTTAAGAATTTTCTTCTCGCCCAGATCTTCTTTAGGGACTTCCTCTTTCCTTATCTTCTTTAGTGGAGTCACTTCTATTTTCTTTATTGTTTCTTTGATGGCCTTTAGATCTTCAACACAGAGTGTCTTAAATCCTGGTATTTTAGAGCCATCCTCAAAAAACTCCAAAGTTTCACTCGCTTGTACAAAGAAATCAACGTGATACCACGCTGGTAGTGGACCAAATCGTCTAGCTTTTTCACTCTGTCAAGTTTTGGAATGCGAACTTGATCTTTTACGATTGTTTCTCCACAACCTTTGCAAGATGACCGATTACTTTTGGTATATTCAGTTGAGAAGTCTTGAATTTCAATGGAGGAGCTTTTTCTCTTGGTTCCTTTAGATGGGGTTTTGCTTGAGACAAACTCGAAATTTTACTCCTTATTTTCTCTTGATCTTCCCAACGTAAAGCCTTAAAGTGTGAGATGTCAGCCTCAGGTGACACTTTAAACTTTGAGAAAAAGCACCGAAAATGTTACCAATTTGGAATGTTACCAATAAGAAATTAATGTCACTCGCGTCATCAGATGCTCAATTTTGATATTTACCTTTCCATCAAACATTCGTGACCGAACAATTGCCCCCATCCTTAGCTCATCTTTAGCTGTGCTGCTTTACAGCTTTTGCATGATGATCTGCCATTTTGGCATATTCGGTACGCCACCGTGGACCTGGATCCATCTCTAAATCATACAAAGGAATGAATAATTTAGCACAGCTTGATTATTTGGTTTACTTTTCTGGTTAATGATGTATTTAAAAACCAAAACTTTATGTACGGGTCTTAGTTGCAGCAGAAGTAAGATGAGACTAGAAGTAAAGGGCTTTAGCATTGGTAGTAGATCCTGGTACTAGTGAACAAATTTGAGGATTTTGTGCCGCTTCCATGGCGCCTACACTAGAGGGAAAAAAATTGGTCGAGTTGCAAAATATTTCCTACCCACTTTCCCTCAACCTAAAGCCGCGGAACACGGATGCTGGTGCTTGAATCTAGTTCGGCCGTCTACCACCGCGAGCGTCTCACGTTTGGAGGGAAAATTCAGAAACCGCTACCAGACGGCCAACCGTTGGTGTGTTATCAAGAATATTCACTTTCGCCAAGTGAAGAATTTGGTTAGCTCAGTACTTCAAGTCTCATCTCACTTCTGGTTGTAGCGATATTTATTCTCTCCTCTTTGCTGCCACCGCCTAAGAAATACGTTAGAAAATTTACCCCTAAATGTTGGCTTTTTGAGTAACACCCCAGATCAGAGATACGATAATTTCTACAAGGGCTCTTAACAAATAACAATTAATTTCATTATTTAATGACCTAAATTGAAGGGCTATTACGTTTATCTAGTCGAGTTTGTTTGCGTAAATGACATACCTTTCGAAACTTTAGATATAAAATTTCATACGCCCTTTCGAAACTAAAAGACGGTTCCTTTTTCTGACCATAAACTATACAGGTTGTTTCTGCATGCATAAATTAAGCCTGGGGATGTTCTTTGGGAAATAAATTTTGAGTCGAAAATGTATAACTTCTATTACATTTTTCCGTCCGGGTCACTGTTTACAAGTTCAGATTGAAGTATTTTAAGGACGATCCCTTAAATTTAAATAAACTGAACTAGACAATGATTTCTAAATTAATTAAGGGCTCATCCCTAAAACACCGAAGTCAGGCCCGAGCGTTAAATTGTCTTTGAAAGAATTTTAACAAAAGCTATTACAAGAGCGCGGGCGGGAGCAAGGTCGCTTACAGCATGGTTTTCACTTGAACGAAAAAAACTACTTTGCAGTAGGACGTCAAACGTCAGATTTGCTATTTACGTTGTCGCCAAGCGTCTTCACTTGGCGTAAATCACTACTTTTCGCCCGACGTCAAGCGAGAACCGAAAAAAAAACCAGTTACGCTGGACAGAAATTACGTTGAGTGTGGCGATATTAGCTTTCCATATTTTCGGCCACGTTAAACGTTACCGCTCTGCGCGCGCCAATCAGCAATAAGCTAGAGTCGTGACAGAATTTTCGACCACACGTGTTCGGAACACTCTTAAAACTCATGGGTTGAATAAGTTGGGCTATTTGAATTTTTACTACAATTTGGTTAAAAAATAACCCAGTAGAAACTGAATAAATATTTTCTGGTAGTTTGGGATTGGGTTGTTTCAAACCCAAAAAATATGGTTATTGCAGTAACCCAAATTGAGTCATGTGCAATTTTAGGTAAACCAAGTCTACAAACACACGGTATTGTACACTAGATGGATGTTGAGAAAACTTTGCATAACCAATTATTTAAGTAATGTATAAACAACCATTTCAAATAATAATATAAAAAAGATTGTTGGAATATCAAAATGAAACAGCTTTATATCTACAAAACTACTAAAGGAATCGAAATTACGCAAAAATATTTCAATGTATTTAGTTTATATTTTGCAGACAAGGCGAACTGCTAACGCGGTGCACTATTGTATCAACGTACACACACCACTTTGTTACTCTATCTGTATTCATTCTAGAGGGCCGGTGGGCCCTTCTAGATAAGAACCCACACCCTCCCGTAATGTTAAAGAAATAATTCACAGATTTTAGGCTTAGCGTCCCATAGAAAAAGCATGGGATTTTTGGTGTTCCACTCCATCGAATAACTCAGAAACTACTACGAAGTTAAAGTTCGAAACACTTTTGAATTATCAAGCAACTATGGAATGTTGAACTTCTGAAGTTTGATTAAGAACAATTAAGTCTAAGTATTTTATTTTAATTAATTTATAAATCATGGTAAAACCGTTACATATATTACACTGTTTGCATAGCATTTATTCTGCCTCCAACGGGTTTGTGGCGAATAGGATAACGCTTCTGCCTACGGAGCAGAAGATTGCAGGTTCGAGTCCTGGCAAGCTCGGTGTTTACTTTTACAGATCATTTATACATCATAAAAGAAATAATATATATAAATACAATGTTTGGACAATTTTTTTTTGTTCTTACAAACACGGGCATGTGGCGTAATGGATAACGCGTTCGCATTCGAGGCAAAACGTTGCAGGTTCTAGTCTTGGAACGCTCGTTGTCAATGTTTGATGAAGATTCTTAGTATATAGAAGGGAAAATTCTTAAATAAAAAACTTTCAATGAAATGTGCGCGTGCTGGCACATGGTTTAGAAATAACATTTTTAAAACCTATACAAAATGGTTAACTAAACTTTAAACTGAGAGATGTGCCTTTGCTAAGTTGCTTTTGCTAAGTTTTGTTGTGAAAAAGTGCACCCCCTTGCTTGCGAAACCTTGGGTCCAACTCTGAAAATTCTTTTCACGTCGTAATGTTAAGCTTCGTAGAGATTAACAATAAGAGTTAGGATTGGGTCATTTAAAAATTTTATTGGACAAAGTTCAGTGTGCTGTTTTTATTTCCGGCCCAGGTCAGGATAGGTGAAACTATCTCAGGGCCGTAAATAAGCACAGGACACTGTTCATTGTCCAATAAATATTTAAAATATTCCATAATTTTTATTTAAAACTAAAGGGGTCACCGGACGGTTGACGATAAAATTTTTTAAAAAAGTTTTGATGGCTTGACCATTGATAAAGGATGCGCGAGAAAAATATTCGTCACTCTATAGGATGTGCAACTCGATCCTATACTAAAAAGTATACAAGTAGATACTAGCGCCACCTGGCTACCAGTGCTGGAAAGCATAGCGTGAAAAATAAAATGAAATTAATACAAATTAAGGCTGAAGGAACAGATATTATATAAAAAAGACTTCGTTAGCCCAAGTCTTAAAAACAAAACGATAAGAGTTTTTCCAGTTGACTGAAGCTTGGATATTATTTTTTTCTATTGAAGTTTAAAGACAATCCGTATTTTACTTCTCTTTAGAATTTAATTCAATCACCTGATTTTACTGCTAATGGATTAGTTTCCTATAAATTAATTGAAATAAAAAATTACTTATCTCAGATTTTTCAACAACAATTCCATTTTCCTGAAACATTTTATCGTGCAGCTATTATTTTGAGGGATATCGTGTAAATTTAATCAAATTGACACTTAATTTTTTAATTACCGGGAATATTCCTTTCAAAAGGTTTTAAACACATCAAGTTTTCATAATGTTGTCAACTAAATAGCAACTCAACCAACACTTCTAAAATCTTCGCCACAAGTACTGATATACACATTTCAATAATTGTCACTGTGCTTAAAGAAACGGACCCCTTTATTAAATATAAGAAAGGTGAAAACAGCCCCCTTTTGTATTCAAAAAGACCGCATATAATACAATATTATTATTTGAAAATTAAAGTACGTTCTCCCTTGAAAAGAGAACATTTCAGGAAAATGGAATTGTTGTTGAAAAATCTGAGATAAGTAATTTTTTATTTCAATTAATTTATAGGAAACTAATCCATTAGCAGTAAAATCTGGTGATTGAATTAAATTCTAAAGAGAAGTAAAATACGGATTGTCTTTAAAATTCAATAGAAAAAAATAATTTTGAGTTGAGAAGCAATATTATCTTAAATGTTAAAATAAATATAAAGAGTGAAGAGGCCGTACGCGGTCCGCCATGTTTTTATTTATTTCGTTCCTAATCGAGTCGGTAACTAGTACAAATCCATGAGAATTCCGAAGTTCAATGCTGAAAGGTTTATTGAAGAGGTTAGGAACAATACAAATCTGTATGATATTAGAAACAAAGATTGCAAAAATAGAAAGACAAGAGATGGGCCGCACTTAGAGCAGTGTTCAGTTTATCGGTTAAGCCTTGGTTCCATTATTTGCAAGAACTACGCTAGGTGAAAAGGCTATAGCACTGGGCGACAACGTAAAAAACAAATCTGACGTTTGACGTCCAGCTGCAAAGTAGTTTTTTTCGGTCAAATGAAAACTATGCTTTACCGTCGAATAAGTCGCAACTAAATTTCGGCAACAACGTTTGGAATCATTAAAATATTGTAGAAACATAGCCAAGCAAGCTATATATATATAACCATGTTAAAACTGAAAATTCCGTCGTTACAGGAGGTCCCTTAAATGGGACAACCGAGACCAATTTGAAAGATATACAATTTGGAATTTAGAAGCGATAGACTAACCAAATTTACAGGAGGAACGGGTGTTGGGGAAGGCTTCTAGCCCGCGAAGGGTTCGGCACTTTGTAATTATCATACTCAAATTTGAAATAAATTACGCGAATTAACAGATTTCAAATTGATTAGACAAGTTTCAGAATTCAAAGATGATTCCAAAAATATGCAGTGTATCTTGCCGCTTTGGTATTTAATTTTAGCAGTAGTAATTAATTATTTAATTAAATGAAATTGGTAACTAGCAGAATCCTTTTAATTTTATTAGTGTGAACCATAAGTCTATCACGCCACCAAGTACACAAAAATGGGTTACGACTGGGCATCTTCCGCAGGCTACTGTGACGTCAGAACTCGTATAGTGCTAAGATCCGAAGAGAGAAAATTTTGAAATTTCATTCGCGGTGCAGCCACCAAGCGGTCGAGACGATTACTAAATGGGTCACGTGAAAAAATCATCCAATGGAATAAAGGAGATTTTTATGTTTCGTATAGGCAGGCATTGGGGGAGGGAACGAATTTAACTTAAGCAACCCTAATCCCTCTCTCTCTCGTGAGATAGAGGCTGTTTCAATCCTGAAACATTCTAAAAGGGATAAAAGAAACGCTAGGCTAGGCAGTACAATATTGTATTGAAGTTGAGGTGATAAATAATACGGAGAGAGTATAGGGTTTCATTAAAGGGAGCCAGACAAACACTATTGCCATAGGAGTAGCCTCTACTTAGAGGCATGATGAACTGAGTGCCTGCGCGTCTTTCTCTGCCCTCTTATTGTCGGAAACGATAAACCGCGGTGCCTTTGTTTTTCCGTGGTTAATTACTTTCATTAGCGACGTCTAAAATTTGTTAGTTTTTAAATATTCATTGAAAATACTGAGAGGGGGTATGGACATCTGATTGTAATCACGTACCACTAAGAAATAAAGGTATATCGGTGGGCCATCTTATGTATCACCCTACTGATTTATGAAACCTCTACCTACGTTAGCAAATTGAAATAATAAAAATATGCTACTCCAACCACACCGAGCTAATACGAAAGAATTGTCGTGACTTGTTTACGTTTCGAAACAAAGGAAGAATTTCAAAAGATTTCAACGACAATAGAATTTTAACTATGTGATCCTTTTTTCTTTCCTCAAAACATAGTTTATTTATGGAAGATTTATAGTCAGATATGGTAAAAGGGTGTCTCCAATTTGCCTTTTCTGATAGTTCCAATAGATGATCGGATATCTTTTTAAAAATAACCTTAGTGTTATGGTTTTCTTTGTGGATATCCAAAATAAATAACATGATATTTTCCTTTTCTATATGAAATCATTGCTAGACAGTTCTTTAATTGAAATAATTGGTGTTTCGTTTATTTTTGCTAAAGTTGTAAAAAGGAAATAAAACAAGTTATCTTCACTTCATTTCAAAACCAAGGCTTAATGAAAATCAAATTTTTTTACCTTTAAGATCCACTTCAAATACTAAATCTATGTGGTTAGCATTTCCTTCAATTAAATGCGAGACAGGAATACCGTCGTTTTCGTTATTTTCGTCCTCATACATTTTAAAACTTAAAGATAGACCTTTTTAATGATATTGAGTTCATATCCAAAGTCCCCAAAACATAATTCCCAGGATCACCGACACGGAATGAGTAATCTGTAGCCTTTGGTGGACGGGAAATATGACACGCCCTACCACAGATGGCGCTGATTTCCGGAAGTAGAATATAACCACTTTGTGGCAAATTCAAGGCCGGGACCAGTTTTTAATGCGCTTCTATTCCTTTTAAATTTATTTTCTATGCATCAACCGTCACTAACAGCTACGTTTATTCAATGTTCTATTTTAATTTAAATTATACTTATTATTCTTAAAAATACGCTACAGCCACCGAAACTTCGACGTATCAACCGCTACTAACAGCTACGTTTATTCAGTGTTATATTTAAATTTAAATTATACTTATTATTTTTAAAAATTGCGCTACAGCCAATACGCATCAACCGCCACTCACAACAAAGAGATTCTAGAGAATTCTTTTTCTAACAACTTGACAACAAGTGACTTTACTTGCACAAACGTGGAGAGCTGGACATAAGAATTATGCCACCATGGAGCAATAAATGTTAAGACTAGCTGTAACTTGAGAAAATTTAATGGTAGTGACATTTTAACTCCCATAATTTGCTCCATGTGAATCAGTATTAGACTGCCAGCTGTGACGCAGTCCTTACGAAGGCGGTGTGGTTCTTCTAATATTCATTTTTCTTCATTTTTACCTCTCGGTGTGACGTAGTCCAGGAGAGGTTCTGTAACGGCCGTGTCTGTCTGTCTGTCCGTTGTTACACCCACGTGACCGCGTTCGCAGTTTTTGTATCGGAGCAAACGTGTTCCCAATTTCCGGACCGCATTGACAGTTCACAGAAATTTGGAAAATTGTATTTCTCTCCGTTGGCTACTCTATACTTGAGTTTTCACACCACCATGTTTGGTCTTCGTCCATCCCATATGAACACCAGTCTGGTACTTTTCTGGCTTCCACCACCACCATCTTCTATTCTTTGTCAATCCCACATTGACACCAGTCTGCACTTACACTGGCTTCTAACGCCACCATCCACTGGTCTTCCGTCTATTCCACATAGACGCCAATCTGTATCATTGGCTTCTAACACCACCATCCACTGGTCTTCCGTCTATTCCACATAGACGCCAATCTGTATCATTGGCTTCTAACACCACCATCCACTGGTCTTCCGTCTATTCCACATAGACGCCAACCTGTATCATTGGCTTCTAACACCACCATCCACTGGTCTTCCGTCTATTCCACATAAACACCAATCTGTATCATTGGCTTCTACTCCATTATCATCGTTTGGTTTTAGGATATACGCGGCGATCAGCTAGGGTTACGAGAAAAGTCTAGCCTCCCTAAGGTGGGATCGCCACCAAAGGTTTTCGCAATTGCACTTTTTCCTTACTATTATAATGGAAACGAATCGTATATATACCCCAAAATTTGAGGAAAGCGGGCAAGAGGGGTACCCTTCACTTTAAACGTCAATATTAGCAAAGTTTGAGATGATAATAGGTATAACTTTACTTTAAACGATTTAACTGTTATTAATGTTAATAATTGAAGATTAAAATAATTAAAAATAATTATATTTATTTAAAAATTAAAGATAAACCTCTCGTGCAAAGAGAGAGATTAAATCATTGCCTCCTATATCTACCAAGGCCCGTGCATGCGATATATTTATTTCATTGCCTCCTATATATATCAAGGCCCGTGCATGCGATATATTTATTTCATTGCCTCCTAAATCTATCAAGGCCAGTGTATTGTGATATATTTCATTCATTTCCTCCTATATCTATCAAGGCCCGTGCATAGCGTAATATTTTTCAAAACAACAACAAAATGGGAAGCTCATCTCAGAAACATATAGCGATTTCCACTGACTGCATTAGAGCACTCTAAGTGCACTCTCGGCGCGTTTTCGTCCGCCACTGGGAACACGAGCACAACACTCGCCCACAATCGCGTTTTCCACTGACCCCAAAAACTGCCCGAGAATTGCTCTTTCGTGCTCCGAAAAATGCGACGGAGCGACGGTGCTCGAATATGACATAATAAAATTAAAATGGCGGACCACGCGGTATCTCATAGAAGACAGGCACTCGCTTATGCTTATGCATTTCTGGAATCATCTTCTCAAAGTTCTGAAGATGAAGAATACGACGTTTTTTACTTTAAAGATATTACGCCTCGTCCTAAAACCAATAATTATATCAGAGACGCTGTCAATCATTACTCAAAATAGATTTTTTGTAAATTAATTCTCTTAATTGGTTTCAGCCCATTTGCGTCAAGATATACACACTTTATTACAATTTCGTCTCCGGCGCCAATTTTGATTATTCAGAGCGCGCTCGAACCTCTCGATCGTGTTCCACTGACGAAACTATACTCTCCAAAACTCGCTGAGGGCAGTTACGTCATCCTAACCCTGATAGCACTCTTTGGAGCAGTCAGTGGAAATCGCTAATAATAATTTCTTTTCTTTGTATATGAAATGAAAATATGCATAATATTGCGCTCTTTCTTTAATGGTATGAATCCTTGCCTGTCTATTAATATTTTACGTAGGAGTAATACGTTTTTAGCGAAGTCTAGAGAGAATAAACATAAGCGAGATTGTTTCGGAAAAAAAATACTGCTTCCACTAATGGGTTTATACTCCTTGTTACTGTTGGATAAAGTAATCACGATAAAAGCTTAAAAAATTACGAGAGGACAGACCTTTTTTATCCTCTTGTTTTATTCATAATAAGAATATAAAACATTTATTTTGTATCAAAAAATATTTTTTGGTGCTAAGATTGCCTTAGAATAATCCAAACGGTTAGTCATTGGTAAAAAAGACATGTGTAAGCTATTTGCAGAGATGATAATTGTTTTACATGTTTTAAATAAGACTGAAGCTTCCACTATTGTGTTTATGCTCCTTGTTTGTTTGACTGAAAACCATCTAGGTGTAGATAACAGACCAGTGGTGGGAATTTTCAGAAGAATCTTCCTTAGGAGGGCGATATCGCGCCTTCAAACCCTTCTTTTCCGTAGAAGAGATGGCAACACTATAGAAGCTGAAGGGAGCCTTCGTTGAAAAGAAGATTGGGTAAAAGAAGGCACAACTTCCTTCCTACTACCCTACCTTCCTTCCCCATGACCGAAAAATGCCTGGAAAGCTATCGCGAACCCCCCTTCTAAGATTCGGAAAGTAATCCCTCGAGAAGGGAGGTGAGCCTTCTTTTTTTGGGAAGAAATATCTCTTCAGAATTAAAGAAGGCAACTGGCTGGAGAAGAATGTTTACCTTCTTTTTTTGGGAAGGGACAGTGGCAAAGAAGGGAAGTTTTGGGGTGGAGAGGGAGTAGGCATTGCCCAAGAAGGGATTTTTTTCTTCCGTGATGTAAACAGCCCACGGAAGGTTTTAAGGCTTCTTTCAATGGGAAAGAAGTTCTGATAGGTAAGGTAGTACAGCTCTATTATGAAATCAAATACGAGAAACTATCGGCAGATGATGTTATTCCACCAAAGAAAAATTTATGTATTTGAAGATATGAATTTGATTGAATCGATGATGATCACTGAAAATTCTCAATTTATTAAGTCACTAGTATGTAGTAATTCCAATTATGCTTTTTCTATTGATTGCATTTACTAACTTTCTGCCCTAATAAAATATTAAACCTAGGCCTATATGTGAATTATGTTAAAGATTTTAATAATAAGCATAAAACTATGGATTTTAATATGAAGCACAATATTACGGACAATTTCAATATTAAGCATAAAATTATGGATTTTAATATGAAGCATAAAATTACGGACAATTTCAATATTAAGCATAAAATTATGGATTTTAATATGAAGTATAAAATTACGGACAATTTCTATATTAAGCATAAAATTACGGACAATTTCAATATTAAGCATAAAACTATGGATTTTAATATGAAGTATAAAATTACGGACAATTTCAATATTAAACATAAAATTGCGGATTTAAGTACTAAGCATAAAATAACAAATTTTAATGTTAAGCATAAAATTACAAATTTTAATATTAAGCGTCAACTTATTAATCTGTGACGATCAAATCAAAGCAGCGATTCCAAAACAGATTCTGATAACAAACTCGACGAAGGTAAACAAAAACTCGCTTTTTTATTCAATTGGTTTATATGTAACCTAAAGGGGAGCCACCGAGACGTGCGGTTTTCTCTTTGTTAGACGCTAGTTCCGCCGCAGCCCGGTGAATATTTTCACCCAGCAAGTCTTTTGTGGCGCCCTTTAATCATAGTAATTTTGCACGGCTGATAGATATTTCACCTTGTGCACATTTTATTTTATCCCAGCCTGGAATCCGTTGGCGACAATTTTCGGAGCACAAGACTCGGATTCGTATTCTGAAGCGGAAGACCAAACACTAAAGGCAACGTTAGATGACGACGGTTGGGAGAGAAAAAGTTGCATAGCGCATTCCCTACAATTAGTTGTAAATGATGCTATTAAGGCCAATGACAGATCGAAACAGTTAATCGAAAATGTCCAAAACTGGACAAACCTTTTTCGAAAATCGCCTAAATGGACGGAAGAATTAAAATCAAGAAGTAGCGGCGTTGATTTGAAAATGATAGGGGGTGTTCGCTGGAGCGCTGTTTTTCTTGGATTGGAACGATTTACGAAGGTCAGTTTATTTTAAGGGTCCATCTTTTCTAGAAAGAACCTCTGAATGTTTTTTTGTCTAACTTCAATTTGAAAAGTTAGACAAGCAAGTTCTAATAAAGAATATTTTCTACAATAAACAAATATATTCCATGATAATATGTTGAAAGCAATGGTTTATGCTTTGAATAAAGCTAAAAAAGACGCTAAATGTCAATCAAAAATAGACTTTCCGTTACCAACGGAAGAAGACGTCGAGGACGCGAAAGAATTCCTCGATATTCTGAAACCTTTAAAGGTCTCAACAGACTTCTTTCAGAAGAGTGGTCCACTCTCCTCAAGCGTTACAGGGGTTCTTTTGACCGTTTTCCAAGACGTTTTCAGGGTGGAAACAAAAAATTCAACGATCGGATTACTGGAAAACCTCCAAAAACGGTTTTCATCAATGTTGAAGGACCCATATTACATAATGACCTTTCTCCTCGATCCAACCCAAAAAACATACTTTTTGAGAGCAAGTATCATTATCTATGAACATGTTTATTATGAATATCGAGCATCATTAGGCAGAGATCATTCTTATTATGGTACAATTTTGATCAGGGTTGTTTGATTTAAATCATGATTTAAATCAAGGGATTTTCTAAAAAAAATCATTTGATTAAAATCAAGAATATATTTTCATTTTTAAAAAATGTTTTCTAAGATTCCAAGAAGTAGTTTAAGAAAGTCGAGAAGAAACGTAACTAGAAAAGACCTAAAATTAAAAATAATCATGGTTTTGGTATATTTCAGTTTAAGGTTTTCCCAGAACTCCAGTTTGTCTTGCTGGAAAGGCTAGGAAATGAAATAGCGGTCAAGCTAGTCTTTTTATACAAGCATTTGAATAGTAACAATATCCAATAGCTGCTAAAATGTCATAATTATTTTGCTTTTGGTTAGTTTTGACTCAAAAGTTTTCATGTTGGTAATTTACTACCTAGTAGTTCAATAAAAATGAAAAAAATCAAATTAATCAATTAAAATCAAAAAAGTCCGATTTAAATAAAAAATCGATATTTTTGATTTTTTTGAAAAAATAAAAAAAATCAACAACCCTGATTTTGATTTGATGCTTTTCCAACTTTGAAGAATTAAATTTTGCTAAAAATAATATTCAATTTGAGTTACTTTGAATATAGATACGTCAATAATACAATTCCACGTTCATAATTAACACTAATAAAATAAATTTACGACATGGATATAAGTCATGTTTATACTAATATTGCAACAACCAGTATGGATAAATTTGTTTCCAAACTTCAAGTGCGTGACAAAGACAAGCGCACATGTTTTCATTAGAGATAGTGTGTTACTCCAAGCTGCGCAGGATCCCCCCTAAGTTTTGATACAGAACCAAAGCCATACTCGCCGTTTAATAGGTTGGACCTTGAAGCCACCGTACCATGTAATTAACGCAGCCCTATGAGAGAATTGGAAAAATACCTTTTTCAACCGAGATGTCTACAGGCTGACATTGCCTTAGATTATAGGAGAGGTCACGAGGAGGGCGCGCCAGAAGATGCTGCCCTTCGATAAAACACGTAGCTGACATTCTAATGTACCGAGAATACAACAGAAAATAAAAATTTTGCAATTGTTTGAAAATATTTTGATTTCGTTTTGTACGTTTTTCCATTGGATAGTACCATAAGTAATCCATTACCCTTTAACTAATTAATTTTGCAACAATCCACGGCTTTATTATTATCAATACGCGTCAATATGAAACTCGGAGAGGTAAGAACCGGTGTGGGCGGAATGAACGGATAATCGGTTACACACTTTACACAATCTCATTCTCCATGACGGCCCAGTTAAGAAATAGACCAGTACCGTTAGAAAGGGGGTGTAGACGGTGTATCTCTCCCTCTAGGCGCTCTCTTGTAAGAGGGGATGCTTTACACGCCCAGTAGGGGGATTACACTGAGCTATGACGTTTCTATACTGACACTACCCTTTAAACGGCAGTGTGGAAAATCAGGTAAATATCAGAGTAAGGAAATTTGTTAAACATATCGCCATACTACAGATGGAACAAATAATAATTTTTAATTTTTGAAATTTTTTTTTTATCGCTTACGATGTGTCTATTTTCTTACGACCTCCTTTCTTATTATGAAATCATTATACATGACAAGAAAGAAATTTTTTAATAAGATTACTAGTAGTAGTTATAAAGGCTAGTAATAAGTCTATCAGAAAGTAGAAGTACCGAATTCCTTATTTGAATTTGGTGGAAGTTACGACTTACGAGTTGAGGTAACTTTAGTTTAAGCAGAAGCAAATCAATTAAAGATAGAAATTGTCATACTTATGAAAGCGCTTTTATAAACTTATGGTAGTAATGAATCAATGGTACCGAGATGGGATTGTCTTAGTTATGGGGACTTGACGTCAATATTCGTAGTCTAGATTCTAGAATGTAAATTGTGTGGCGGCTAGAGAGCTGCAACTCCGTGGAAGAACTCCGAAACCCGCTGGGTTCCGCGTTTAAGCGATGGGAACTCCAGGAGTTGGAAATGTTTTCTGAGATAAAATTGGAGTTGGGTGGCATTGGAAGTTTTGGTGTGCGGAGTTGGGAGGCAATGGGAATAATGATAATTATAATTGCGGAGTTGGTAGGCATTGGAAAATTATCTTAAAACATGCATATCTACGGAGTTGGAATACTTAGGTCTGGTAAGTGGTAGGGCTCCAATTTAAAAGCGGACTTTAGCGTTGTTTGTCTTCAGAAGCTTCGTACGGAATTCTTTTTTTACCCGTAACCCACCGTGACACGTCCCCTCAGTGTGTCTCTCACACAATGGGGCCGCGGGCGCTTTCCTTTTCTCTTAAACCCATTGACAAGAGTCTCCTTTCTAGCTTTGAGGCATATTAAAGTAAGGCAGTAGGCATATTGGCAGGCACAACTAATAACAGAATGGACTCTAGTGTTAGTATTTCTTGAATCGTGAAGTTCGTGGCCTTGTCCTTCAAAATAGCAGTTGCGAAGCGAATCAGTCCGATTTTAATTAAATAGCAAATTTAAGAAACTAAGCGTAAAATATGACTCAACGACAACGCGTAGCGCCTTTTTCCCCAAAATCTTAAGTTTTAATGTCTAGAAGAATTTTATGAGTAAATATTATTCCTTATTTGAAAATCATAATTTATAAGTACTCAGGCCAAATTTGAAAGAAAACTAATGAGCTACAACTTTCTATTTTTCCAATTCTAAAGAGTGAAGAAATCTTCGAAAGACTAGAAACTAGAAAGATTTTAATGGACGAAGCTAGGAGTTTAAGAAATTTTATTTTTCATGGAAGGAGTTGGGAGGAGTTTAAGAAATTTTAATTTTCATGGAAGGAGTTGGGAGGAGTTTGAGAAATTTTAATTTTCATGGAAGGAGTTGGGAGGAGTTTTACATTTCGCTTGGCGGAGTTCTGCGGAGTTCAAACTTTTGATTATGGCATTGGGAGGAATTGGAGTCATTGTTTCGTATTGCCTTGGAGTTGGAAGGAGTTGGAGTTTAATATTTTCATTTTGCAGCTCTCTAGTGGCGGCTGTGGCCTGAGCTGACGACATCCAATAGAAACGTTTCTTTCCCATATATGATAACGTCATCACCATGGATAAAGAGTGCGCGTGAGGAAATTGTTTTCTCTCTACAGGATAGGCAACTCCATATCTCGGACGACATCTTATTCTGAATATACTCTGTTACAACATCGGTTGTCAGCACGCGCAAAGCTATTTCTTTATGCTACTTAGCTTTGTGCGTGCTGTCAAGAGATCAAAAACTTCAGGATTTAAAATTTCCGTGCGTTTTTAAACTCAAGTGCACCGACCTCTAGTTTCAAATACGTGTAGTAGGCAGTAAGTAATTTCATAAGTATTTGAAAATTAGCCATAGAGGTCTGTGCACTCGAACTAAAATACTCGCGGACATTTTAAATCCTGAAGATCCTGAATCTCTATGTACAAACCTACGTTACATAGAGATCCAGCGTTGGTCGTGCTGACAATCGATGTTGTAACAGAGTATATTCAGATTAAGCTGTCGTCGTAGATAAGGATTTGCCTATCCTGTAGAGTGAAAACAATTGCCTCACGCGCATTCTTTATCCATGGTCATCTCTTACTTTATTGATATCCCGCTTCCGGGGGAAAATATTATTTTTTCTTACAAAAGTCAAAAACCGAGGTAACAGATATGAGGGTGTGACGTCAAGAGACATTTCGTAGTACCACAGCTCTATTGGAGCGTTTACACTTAAATATTTCTATGATAGAATGACTCTATCCTATATCTCATGCTCGCCTTACCAGTGCCACCATCGTGCAGCCCGTGAAACAAATTTTTTAAAGTGAAATGTATTATTAAATATTGTTTATAATTGTAATATATTTATATATTTTTAATTTTTACTGTAGTTCAATTAATTTATTTTGCCTTAAAAATTAATGTTAATTTTCTGAGATTAATAAATCTTTTATATCTAAAATGTGAATTCGCAAATATTCTTCTTTCCTCTACCTTCTTTAACATTGGCTTTTCCTTCAAAAGAAGGAAGATTGGGTTCCGAGAAACGAGATCTTCTCGAAAAAGAAGGCGCTGTCCTCTCTCTAGGAAGCTTTCGTCCAACCATAGTAGGTTTCCTTCCAAAGAAGGTAAACTTTCCTTCCGAGGCAAGCGCCTTCTTTTACAAAGAAGGGAAAATTTTCTTCTAAGGGGGGAAACCTACAGTTGAGACGGGGGAATACCACTTCGAACCCTAGACCTTCAGCCTCTCTGAGTTACTCACCCCTTTCATCTCTCCAACACCCGAACTCTAGGACGGGGAAGGGAGAGGAGAGAATTTTTCAAAAAGCTTCTGAGAAGGTGAAGCTGGATTTGCCGGTGTCGCACTCTGCGACAAAGAAGGGGAAGGTTGGTCTAGGGAAGAAATCGCCAAATTCCCACCACTGTAACAGACAGACCAGAAATTTCAAAAATATATATTTTAAATATAATCTGATACGCCCACCTAGTTGAAAATAGACTTTTTAAAGTTGCGGGAGCCATTCTTGAGAATTTTTCTTTGCTTGTCGGTTGTCAATTTATCTACCAGTAAATATTTGTGTTTACAAGTTGGATATTAAGTCAAATTAAGTGGTTGTAAAGAGCCAGCAGGTTTTTGCCGCTTCTTTTTGTGAGTATTTGATTTTTGTATGTAAAATGGAGGAAGATAATGTTGAGAGTAAGGATGAAATGCGGAAGCGCAAAGCGCGGGAAAGGATGAGGGCAAAAAGATCAGACCCTGAGTTTAAGAAGAGAGAAAATGAAAGGAGAAGAGTTTTAGCAGCTCAGAAAAAAGCGAAGGTTGAATGTACAGGTTCTAGTACGTCTAGTCCTAGTACTAGTTTGCCCATTACTTCTATTGCGCCGTCAGTTGGCCACGATGGTAGTAAGGTTGAAGGTACGGTTTCTAGTGTTTCTAGTCCTAATTTGTTTGTTGGTTCTATTGCGCCGCCGGTTGGCCACAGTAGAATGAAGGATAATGTATTAGACGGAAATACAAGTGAAGTTGCTGAAAACGTAGCGTTAATTACTGCCGACGAAGCGATGAATTTAGTTAGTAATATTTCAGATAGTTCTGTAATGGTGGCGAACGATGAACAAGTACCTTCTACGTCTCATGGTAATGTTTATCCGTTAGAGAGAATGAGAATTCTGAGACAGAATGAAGAGTATAGAATGAAGGAGGCGCGATCAATGGCGAAAAGCGGGAGAATGAGGCATATCGTGAAAGGGAAAATCAGGTTGGCATACTTACCAAGAGAGTTAATTGGTTTGATGAGTGGTATAGAGCAAGCGAACGAGTAAAGGACCAGTTGAGTAAGGCTAGTAAACGCCAAGATGCAGAGTACGTTGAAGCTGAACGCGTTAGAAATCAGTTGAGTAAGGCTAGTAAACGCCAAGATGCAGAGTACGTTGAAGCTGAACGTGTTAGAAATCAGTTGAGTAAGGCTAGTAAACGCCAAGATGCTGAGTACGTTGAAGCTGAACGTGTTAGAAATCAGTTGGGTAAGGCTAGTAAACGCCAAGATGCAGAGTACGTTGAAGCTGAACGTGTTAGAAATCAGTTGAGTATGGCTAGTAAACGCCAAGATGCAGAGTACGTTGAAGCTGAACGTGTTAGAAATCAGTTGGGTAAGGCTAGTAAACGCCAAGATGCAGAGTACGTTGAAGCTGAACGTGTTAGAAATCAGTTGGGTAAGGCTAGTAAACGCCAAGATGCAGAGTACGTTGAAGCTGAACGTGTTAGAAATCAGTTGGGTAAGGCTAGTAAACGCCAAGATGCAGAGTACGTTGAAGCTGAACGTGTTAGAAATCAGTTGAGTATGGCTAGTAAACGCCAAGATGCAGAGTACGTTGAAGCTGAACGTGTTAGAAATCAGTTGGGTAAGGCTAGTAAACGCCAAGATGCAGAGTACGTTGAAGCTGAACGTGTTAGAAATCAGTTGGGTATGGCTAGTAAACGCCAAGATGCAGAGTACGTTGAAGCTGAACGTGCTAGAAATCAGTTGGGTATGGCTAGTAAACGCCAAGATGCAGAGTACGTTGAAGCTGAACGTGCTAGAAATCAGTTGGGTTTGGCTAGTAAACGCCAAGATGCAGAGTAGGTTGAAGCTGAACGTGTTAGAAATCAGTTGGGTATGGCTAGTAAACGCCAAGATGCAGAGTACGTTGAAGCTGAATGTGTTAGAAATCATTTGAGTAAGGCTGCCAGTCGTGCAAATGTGGTGTTTATGAACCCTGAACGTTCTAGGAATAGATTGTCGGTGGCAGAAAGAAGAACAGATCCTGTGATTATAGAGCAGACTTATTTTCAAAGCATAAAAGAAGGTCCAACGTGGCCATGTGAAGGGTGTTCAAATCTTTTTTTTAAAGCATCGGGTAGCTTAGTTGAGTCTAGAGTGTTTTTGGCAGTTCCTGGGATTCACGGTCGTGAATTGGGTGACAAAGTATTTTTATGTAGTGCTTGTAATAAAGCTGTCAAGAAGAACGAAATCCCCAAGTTTTCCAGAGAAAATGAATTTGAATTTCCTGAAAACCCGTCAGAACTAGTTAATTTGTCTAATTTGGAGGAAAGGATGATTTCACCACGAATACCTTTTATGCAAATAAGAAGGTTGGGTTGTGATCAACAAAGGTAGATTAAGGGAAACGTGGTCAACGTTCCTATAAATGTCGAGTCTACAGTGTCAGTGTTACCACGGTTACCTCGTGAAACAGATACTATTCAAATTGAGTTTATGAGGAGAATGCAATATAACACACCATATTTGTATGAAACTGTTAGGCCTAAAAAAATGCACGAACTTCTTAAGGTTTTGAATCTATACAAGTGTGTATGAGAAAAACCAAGAGAAAAGATGGCTTTAATTACACTGCTGGGTTTTTATCGTCTGCTGGTGCACTCATTCAATTGTTAAGCAGGATGACGGTTTTAGAATATTAGAGAAATTGCAGTCCTTGCCTTCATATTGGCAGCATAGGCAGAAAGAGTTGATGGCTATGATTAGGCAGCTTGGTACGGCTACATTTTTCATAACGTTTTCCGCTGCAGAAGGCAAATTGCCGGAGCTTTTAAACATACTGAGAGTGACCTCAGGTCTAGAACGCTTAGAGGATAATGAAATTAGGAATTTCAGTTTTTCGGAAAAGGCCAAGTTGATTCAGGATGATCCTGTTACTTGTGCTAGATATTTTGACCACCGTTTTCGGGGTCTTCTTAAAGCTCTGCAAAAGCTAGGCCCTCTTGGTGTTATTGAAGATTATTACTGCAGGGTTGAAATACAGCAAAGAGGCTCTTCTCATCAACATGGGTTGATTTGGATTAAAGATGCGCCGAAGCTTAAAGATGACTTGTCAAATGTTAAACAACGTGTAGGAAGAAGGTTAATGATAGTTCAGTTTGTCGTTTTGGAATTCCATTTCCTCCCATGCCTAGAACTATTATTTAAGATCCGAGTTTAAGAGAACCCGGTACTCTTGACGAAGAACTAAAGTGTAAGAACAATTCCAAGAAATTGCGTGAGCTTTTGCAATCGAAAGAAAAAGAATTGTGGGTAGATAGTTTTGAGGAGTTGTTGGAAAAGTTGCGTATAACTGAAGATGATTATATTAAAGCCATTACGTATGACCTCAAAAGAAAAGTGGTTTTATTGAAAAGACACCCTAAAGATACTAGGGTTAATCCGTACAACCCGTGCACTTTGCTCCTCTGGCAAGCGAATATGGACATTCAGTTTGTTCTTGATCCTTACGCTCTGGTTATGTGGTTTGTCAATGCTTCTGCGTGAAGCTGCTAAACGAGCGCAGTCAGATAAATGCACGGTGAAGCAAAAGTTGAAGGTGATTGCTAATCAGTTTTTGAACGCGCACGAGGTAAGCGCGCAGGAAGCGGCTTATAGCGCTTTACAAATCCCAGTCTCCAGGTGTAGTCGGGCTTGCATTTATGTTAATACAAATGTGCCCGAGAATCGTGTTCATTTTCTCAAAAGCAAAGTTGAGCTTGAACAATTGTCCAAAGATAGTTTGGATGTTTTCGCTTCTGGAATGTTAGACCATTATGTTCAAAGGCCAGATGATTTAGAGGCCGTAACGTTAGCTCAATTTGCGGCTTGGTATGAATTTTCCAGAAGTCGTAGAGTTTCGAAAACTCAATGGCATATTGATGACGGTGAGAGCGATGAAGTTCAATGTGGTTAATGGTTAAAACTGAAAAATGATTCAGGGTTCATTAGAAAACGTGGTCATTCTAAAATTATACGGTATCGTAGATTCAATTTAGTGAAAGATCCCGAGCAGTTTTATCGTGAACAAATCATGTTATTCTCGCCGTGGCGTGATGAGAGTAGAGATATTTTGACAAAGGATGTAAAATCTGAGTATGAGCTTAGACTTGAGATTATAACGGAATCTAGAAAGGAATTTCATAATGAAATTGACGAAGTAGCTATTGAACAGGCTGTGAGAGATTTCGAAAGTGAAACGATTGAAGCTGATCTTACTAATATCCAACCTGAATTGGAACATCAAAATGAAATAGGTCTTTAATTGTTGAAGATTCTGAATTTCTAATTAGGTCTTTAATTGTTGAAGATTCTGAATTTCTAATTAGGTCTTTAATTGTTGAAGATTCTGAATTTCTAATTAGGTCTTTAATTGCTGAAGATTCTGAATTTCTAATTAGGTCTTTAATTGTTGAAGATTCTGAATTTCTAATTAATACAGTGGAAGAGGCAATAGGAAATATTAACAGAGATATTCTTGATGGTAATGCGGAAAAAACTGTTGCTCCATCAGTCACGTTAGTTAATGATTTAGAATACAATGCCCTTGTTGGAAACAAAAAGAAATATTTTATGAAGTTCTGCACCATATAAAGTGCAAAGAAACGCCTTTACGGCTATTTGTTACAGGAGGCGCTGGTGTTGGAAAAAGCGTTTTGATAAGTGCCATATTTGAATCTGTTACTAGATTTACAATAAGCAACCAGGGTCTAATCCCTCGGAGGTTAAAGTTCTGCGATGCGCACCTACGGGCAAGGCTGCCTTTAATATAGGTGGGGCGACTTTTCATAGTACCTTTTGTCTACCCGTTAGTCAATTTGCCGGAAACATTTCCAGATTAGAAAGTGAAACTCTTCACAATTGTAGATTGATGTATGGTCAAGTGAAGTTATTAATTATTGACGAAATATCAGTGGTTGGTGCGAAGGTATTTAACCGAGTTAACTCGAGAATGCAAGAGATAATGGGTTGCCCAGATTATTTTGGTGGTGTCTCTGTACTTTTAGTTGGAGATTTTAACCAACTTAGACCCGTCCGGGATCATTTCGCTTTTCAAAGTCAAAGTGATAGTGACAATCCATATGCGTCTTTATTTGGTAACCCAATATGGGAGGAATTCAAATTTAGTGAGCTTGAAGAAATTATGAGGCAAAAAGATGATAAGAGGTTTGCGAAAGCTTTGAATAGAATGGCTGTGGGAACTATGAATCAGGATGATATTGACTTATTCGTAAGTTTGGAAGTAAACAGAGAGCGTGTACCGCCAAAAGAAGCGATACATCTTTTCCCTACTAACGTTGAAGTCAACCAATTTAACCAAGAGACTCTATTAAAAATGAGTACGGAAGAGTGTATTTCATTTTCAGTAGATGTTATAATGGTGATCTTAGTAGCGAAGTTAAAAGTAACATTCTTTCCCAAATTCAAACGTTAGCAACGTCTGATACGTATGGTCTCCCTAAAAGAACTAACACTCGCTTGTGGTGCGAGATATATGATGACTAACAATGTCGACACGTCTGATGGACTTACGAATGGTGCGACAGGTTGGTTAAGGAAGATAGAGTACGGTAAAAATGTGGATTGAGTTTGCTGATGCTAATGTTGGGAAGGCGTTTGAGACAAAAGTGTCTTGGATTGTACGAGCAGAATAACTATAACAGGACTTGGACTCCTGTCGAGAAGGTTATTAAGGCATTTAGTAGAAAATGGAGGCAAAATAATGTTTCAGTCTCTAGGAGACAGTTTCCTTTGGTAATTTCTGAGGCTATTACGATACACAAGAGTCAAGGCGATACATACTCGTCTGTAGTAGTGCTTTGTTATCCCAGAAAAAAATTAGAGAGAACTCATTTATATGTTGCTTGCAAAAGGGCGAGAAACGCCTCAGGTTTGTATATTGAGGGTAAATTTCAAGTTCCAAATGCGCCTAAAAACAATCAAGTAGATATGGAACTTCGAAGATTACGAGATACAAAGAATATTGTATTACCGTTTTTGAACGAAAAGATGTACATTTATGTTCATAATGTACAATCCTTAAACGCACATTTGGAAGATATCTTAGCAGACACTGTAATAAAAAATGCCCAGTTATTATGCTTTGTTGAAACGTGGAAGAAAGACACCGATGAGTTTAGTGTGCCATCCTTTAGGGAAGTGGGAACCGCACGTAGAATTGCGTTTGGTTCTTCCATTTATTTAAAAGATACACCCGAAAATGTAGTTAACGATTTGAATAATAGGGTTTTGCGAACCGATAGACCTTTCAGAAATTCGCATGTGGAACGTTGTTGGTTGGATGTTTCCATTGAAAATGAACCGATGACTGTTGTTTTGTTGTACAAATCGCCCGGAGCGAGTTTGAGATCAGATTTTGAGGATTTTATTCCTTTATTAGATACGATGCCTCTGTTCCGACAGTTGTTGTCGGAGATTTTAATATAAATTTTTTAAAATGTAAAACGGCCCTGAAAATGTTCTTTGATTCTTTTAACATGTCTCTTCTGCCGGGTCTTGAAGAGAAAATTTCAACTGACTATCATTGCCAGTTAGATTTAGCGTTCGGAAACAAACTTTTTCAAGACAAATTCGAGGCCTCTTACAGAGAATCGTACTATTCGTATCATAAAGGTATATGTTTCGTTAAAAAAGAAATAGCTGTAGAAGTTTTGTAAGAGCAAGCGTTAAGGTTGGTGAACTTCCTAGGTGTAGAAGCTTTGCAAAATCAACCGAAAGGGATTGTTAAGCCCTAGCTCTCGAAGCTATGTATTATAACCCTGTGAAAGCCCTAGCTCTCGAAGCTATGTATTATAACCCTGTGAAAGCCCTAGCTCTCGAAGCTATGTATTATAACCCTGTGAAAGCCCTAGCTCTCGAAGCTATGTATTATAACCCGAAAAGGTCTGTCAAAGTCCTAGCTCTCGAAGCTTTGTATTATAACCCGAAAGGGTCTGTGCAAGTCCTAGCTCTCGAAGCTTTGTATTTTAACCCGAAAGGGTCTGTGAAAGTCCTAGCTCTCGAAGCTTTGTATTATAACCCGAAAGGGACTGTGAAAATCCTAGCTCTCGAAGCTTTGTATTATAGTTCGAAAGGGTTAGTGATAGTCCTAGCTCTCGAAGCTTTGCATTATAACCCGAAAGGGTTAGTGATAGTCCTAGCTCTCGAAGCTTTGTAAAATCAGCCGTAACCAATGGTTGATGGAAACCCTAGCTCTATAGGAGCTTTGTATGATGAAAGAGGTGTCTTTGAAAGTTATGCATAATTTAGTGGCGTAGCGTGAGGGGGTGAAAGGATCTCTATTCTAGGGGATTAGATTGTACTGTTTAGTCGAAACTGGAAAGCGGTTACCTAACATTGTAATGTTTGATAATACTCATCAAAGCTGCATTAAGTATGCGAGTTGAGAGAAGATTCTCGGAATTGAAATTGATCAAATGTATTAGTCTTCAATGTCCAAGTCGAGATTAACAAATCTCCTTATCTTGACAATCGAACAATAGGTATAAATCAACTTTTGTCACCATACTGAAGAGTTTTCATTGGAAAAAACGCAAAATAAAAGTTAATTTAATGAAATACATTTCATTTTAATCCTTTAGAAAACAGTGAAACATTATCACAGCTTTATTACAGCCCTAAATGGTCGTTCAAATTGGAAACCTACTGCCCTAAATGGTCGTTCAAATTGGAACCCTACTGCCCGAAATGGTCGCTCAAATTGGAAACTGTGGAAGTGCTAACTGTGATATCTAGATATGAAGGGTTGCTGAAACAGGTATGTTCAGTTGGTAGAGTTACTATTCTCTCATCAGATATAATTTGTAAGTTAAATAAAATCACTTTTGATAAAAAATAGAGGAGATAGCCTATCGTTAAATATAAAAAATCACTTCTGTGTTACGTATAGTGAACAAGTTTATTTATGTGAAGATGCGTTTGTACAAAGCGCGATACTAGTCTTATCAAGAGAAAATAGAAGAGAGTATAGTTCTTCTCTGGAATTCTAGCTTCGCTAAGGCATCGCGCCTTGTTTGAGGGGCTCCCGAGAATCTTTCCCCTCTTTAAATTGAGGAGCCAATCAGAGCTTTCAAATGAGTGATTTTTTTTGGACTATTTGCATGACGTAGTTCCGCTGCAAAGGCTCATGGGTTGGGAAAAGAGCGAGATAGAGAGGAAAAAAATCTTCCGCCGTTTCCGGAATCCGGAGTATCAGTACGGGGTATTATCCCATTGGACCGAATCCCATTCGACCGAAACCGCTTTTTGGTTTTTTATGGAGAATATATTTAAATTTCCAGCCCAATGGCGGGTTTCTGCTGAATGGGAATTTATTTGAAAGAATTAGTTAATTAAATGTCTGTGAGGATTTCGAATCACCGCAGCAGCATGGTGGAATATCAGGCTTTTAATTCAGAGGCTCGGGTTCAAACCCAGAGAAGGAAATTGTAAGTTAGGTTATGTTAGGTTAGGCTAATAATATTTTATAAATCATTTAACTATTCTACGCCTTTTCTAAAATATTTATGTTTAGCTTCATTGAATTCTCAAATATTATGCCTTTTTCAAAACTTTACTGTTATGTTAGGTTAGGTTTGGGTTCGTTATGTTAGGTTAGTAATATTTTACAAATCATTTTACTATGGTACGTCTTTTCCGAAATGTTCATGTTTAGCTTCATTGACTTCTCAAATAATATGCCTTTTCCAAAACATTACTGTTATGTTAGGTTTGGTTAGGTTAGGTTAGGTTTGGTTTGGTTTGGTTTGGTCAGGTTTGGTTAGGTTAGGTTTGGTTTGGTCAGGTTTGGTCAGGTTTGGTTAGGTAAGGTTAGGTTTAGGTTAGGTTAGGTTAGGTTAGGTTTGGTTTGGTTTGGTTAGGTTTGGTTTGGTCAGGTTTGGTTAGGTTAGGTTTGGTTTGGTTTGGTTTGGTCAGGTTAGGTTAGGTTAGGTTAGGGTAGGTTAGGTTAGGTTAGGTTAGGTTAGGTTAGGTTAGGTTTGGTTAGGTTTGGTTAGGTTTGATTAGGTTAGGTTAGGTTAGGTTAGGTTAGGTTAGGTTTGTTTAGGTTAGGTTTGGTTTGGTCAGGTTTGGTTAGGTTAGGTTTAGGTTAGGTTTGGTTAGGTTAGGTTTGGTTTGGTCAGGTTTGGTTAGGTTAGGTTAAGTTTAGGTTAGGTTAGGTTTGGTTAGGATTGGTTAGGTTAGGTTAGGTTTAGGTTAGGTTTGGTTTGGTCAGGTTTGGTTATGTTAGGTTAGGTTAGGTTAGGATAGGTTAGGATAGGTTAGGTTAGGTTAGGTTAGGTTTGGTTTGGTTTGGTTAGGTTTAGGTTTGGTTTGGTTTGGTTAGGTTTAGGTTTGGTTTGGTCAGGTTAGATTAGGTTTGGTCAGGTTTGGTTAGGTTAGGTTAGGTTAGGTTAGGTTTGGTTAGGTTTTGGTTTGGTTTGATCAGGTTTGGTTAGGTTAGGTTAGGTTTGGTTTGGTTTGGTCAGGTTAGGTTAGGGTTAGGTTTAGGTTTAGGTTTAGGTTAGGTTTGGTTTGGTTAGGTTAGGTTACTTCTATTATTCGAACCTTACAGGAGGGATTTCTACAATTATAGTAACTAGTTTTATCCTTTTTCTTATTCAATTGAAACAAGTAGCCATTATTAATATAAAGAAAGCCGCCTTTATTAGCAATTCTCTCAGTTATCAATCACTCTTAAAGTTAAATTTTACATTTCAAACATCAATATATATATACAACGAAAACTGTAGGGAAAAAAAAAGCCTTAAAAAAAGTGAAAACGTTTGCTTTTTAAATTTTGATATATATTTTCCCCAAACCGCACATTTGGGCTGTTTTCGGTTGAATGGGAAACGCGTTCGGTCGATTGGGATTCGATCGAATGGGACACAAGCCAGTACGGTAGTCACCGTTCTGTTTTATCTTGCTCGTTGCGCCTAAATGATACCTGTAGAGGTTGTAGTTTCTGAAATAATTTTTAAAAAACGCAGTGCGATCCTTTCTTCTAAAATTAAGCGGAAAAATCAGGGAACCCAAGTAAACTTTTATTTTAAAACTTTAACATCAAAACTAGTACAAACTGATGATAGCAAAGGCTTAGGCGGTTCATCAATAAGCCTTGGTCATTTAAGAAGCTCTGAAAGCCAAACCGAGATATTTGGTCATGTTATACCCGAGGAGTCGTGGAATGAACTTAATCCGTTATTGAGAGGGGTAGTTACGGTTAAAAAAAGAAAGCTTGAAAAGGCAACCTCAACGGATGATTGTCAGGTTATTAAATCATATGATGAATTGCACGAGCCAAAAAAGCAGAAGTTAACGGAGGAGTCTACTGAGGGCAAATCGGTGCTTTTTCTTCTCAATGATTATATTTCAAATCTAAACATAAGTAAGTTTTTACTAAATTATATAAGCAAAATATATTTATTATGGAATAATTCAAAGGTGGATTGCAATTGACTTTCAAGAAGAACGAGCAGGAGTTATTGAGCAATTAGAAATAACAAGGGATATCTCTTTGGTTGATTTACATGGATATAAGGATTCACCTATTAGGTTGCTGTTTTCAGAAAATGGGCAGATTGTTGTTTTAACATTGTTTCAAGAATCAGAGGTTGATACATTTTACAATCATGATGGTGAAGTTCTTATTGACGAAGTTATTAAAAGAGCTTTGGATAAACTAAACAAATTCCACGTCTTCTGTCCTGGGATTGCAAAAGTATTTCTACAAACTAAGTGTTATTGGACGAAGTCAGTCAAGTAATACTTTGTTACTTTTTTATAGGTTAACTGTGAAAACGTGCCGCTAACAAAAAGCCTCCGGAAGTTTAATTGGCCTTATGAAAGATACCAATCAATGCATTGCAAATCATGGTATATACCACCATCAAATGTTCCTAAAGAGAATCTTCTTAAACGCACTTATCAGTGTCCCGATTGTCGATCTCTAAACTGGTAATTGTTTTTTGGAATTCGTTGGACAAGTATTATTTAAAAATTTAACCCCATGATTAATGAACCGAAGTTTAAAATTAGTTTAAAAATTAATATCTTTGCGAGTTTTGAACCTATTTTAACGAAACCGTTTTATTTTAAAGAGAAAAAGAAAATCAACAACCCTAACTTGTGCTTGGAAACTTCATTTTAAACGGGACTTGTCCTTTTAAGTAAAATATCTGAAAATTTACAAATTGTTTTCATTAGGTATTTACAAGATCGAAAGAAAAATAAGTTAGCACTTTCGCCTGGACGTAAACACCGGCGGCAGTTAGTTAGTTCAAGTTGTCCTATCGTCCTCCTAACCCCAAATTCCAGAAAGAAGAGGATTGCTCAAAACAGGCAGCTCAGGAATGCTCAAACTAAGCAAATAAACATCTTGGAGAAAAAGTTGAATGACGCTAGGCTGGAGTTATCCAACAGGCAAAATATTGAACTAGCGACGTTAGTACATCAAATTAATGAAAATGGCGGGGAAGAACTTCAGAATATCTTGAAAGAAGCAAGCTCTCATAGTGATACACTTGCGCAAGCCATTAAAAAATCTTGGGAGATTGATTTGAAAGAAAACGTAAAAGACTTTATGAAAGATCAAACTAAGTTCAAGAGTGGATCAAAGGGTAATAGATGGAGTCCCTTAACATACAGAGTGGCTCTAGCTGTTTATTGTCGATCACCTGCTGCTTACGAGGCTTTAAAGTCATTTGAAATTCTACAGCTACCAAGTATCCATACCGTGAAATCTAAAGCTAGGAAGATACCCAGTGAGCCTGGTATTGATATAAACCAATTAGCTAGTGAGTCAAAAAGATTTGATGACTTCGTAAAGAATTACCCAAATGATATTAAGCCACCAAAGGAAGGAATTCTCATCTTTGATGAGGTGAAAGTAATTGGGAAGCTTATATGGAATTCTCGGAACCACAAATTTATGGGGGCTGCCATGGATCCAAGTGATTATCCTTCACTTCAAGATATTTACAAAGATAAAGATGTTTCGGGGGTGCTTGAAGCGGAATACGTTTTACAGTATCTCTGGAGATGTGTCGCCGGAAGATTTGATATCAATGGCCCCTATTTTATGATGGCCAAACCCGTGCCAAACTCTGTCATAACAGATACACTTTTAAAATGTATTTGGGCTTTTGAGTCAGTTGGATTGCGTGTGTCTGCTTTAGTTTGTGATGGCGGGTCATCAAACATAGCTTCTTTGCGGCAGAGTTTAGAAATTGAACGTTTCCCAACCCATACTATTGAAGAAAATGGAAAGATTAATTATTCGATCACACCAAGGTTCAAAAACCCCTACGTTGTCGGAGACTCTTGGATCTATTGGATTATGTGTCCAACTCACCAACTTAAAAATATGGTCAACGCCATACACCATTCTAAAGATGAAGATTCTCGAGATTTTGTAATAACAAGGAATGGCAAGTCAGTTCATTTTGGCTGGAAACAGCTAGTTGAAATGAAAGCGCGTGAAGATGATCGTCGAATTGAAAATGAATTGGTACAAGTTAAAGGTTTACGGAAAGAATTTATTGACAGGGACCCTTGGACGAAACTAAATGTAACCCCAGCAAAAATTATGCAGCAAGACTTGGTTCTGAGTGAACTCTATAATTATGCCAATCCGATGCCTGGAGAAGGGGAAAAGCCACCTCCGGATCAAGCGGAAGTAATGGCATGTTACGAATACCTATCTGCCTGCAATAAAATCTTTGAAAATGGCCTTCTATCAAGACAACGTGCAGATTCAGAAAATGCAGCCCCCATTAAATCAATGCTCGAAGGTTTAAATTTTTTTGAAAATTGGGCAACAGACTTGATAAATTCTGGGGAGGAAATAGGAAACAGTAGATTGTTTTTATCATGGCAAACCTTTGAGCTGCTTCGAATTTCAATTCATGGTTTCATAGGATTTGTGAAAGATTTTTGTGCTAGAAATCCCATGCATTACATTTACCCTCAACGTGTAAACGGTTCAGCTATAGAAACTGTTTTCAGTCAATTAAAATATATTACAGCCGGTAAATTGACCAGCATTAATTATAATACAGCAAGACGAGCCATGTACATTAAAAGTTACACATGAACAGGTCAAAATGCAGAATCTTGCTACCGGAAAATTGGGTTAGATAGTTTGGAAAAAAATTAAAAAATAGTGGAATTAAAACATAAGCAATAAAATTTTATTATACTTTTTGATTCAATAAATTTATTTGTCATATAGCAGGGCTGATACTCAGAGCTCGCCTGAATTTTAGTTGAAATAGTAACCAACTACTTTGAAAAAAGTAACTAAATAGTAACTTAATAGTAACTTAATTTAAATATTTAACATGCACAATTGAAGTAAAACTCAGTTTAAAATTGTACACACAGGTGTTTAATACTTTAGGGTAGCCTAACCTAACCTAACCTAACCTATAGAGTAATGGCACCTACTTGCCTTTGACTGTATTAAGCTCTATGGGTAGTTAACATGGAGTGCCACTACTCTATTCGGCCTAACATTAAACATCAATATTTTGGAAAAGGTGGCAATTCTTATGAGGGATAAGACTTTTTTTTTTTTTTTTGGAAATTTGAAAAAAGCGGCGGTCATTTTAGATCTAAATTTTACGCTCTATCGAATGGTGTGCTTGATTTTGCTCTAAAATGATTTTTGACCTTATTCACTCATACCGAAATTGTACCCTGACTTGTAACCATTCTGTAACTAGAACCGCTCTTGAAAAACTAGCAGACTGCGCGAAAGCCGACAAACGTACTAAACGGCCGCGGCCCCCTGGCTACGGTAACGCGCTGGCGGGCGCGGCTGGTCCTTCAGCTGCAGCATAGCCCATTCGATCACACAGGCAGAATTTTAAAGGGGCTGGATATAATACGGCTACCTCGATGGGAATAAATGTCTGATCGTTTAAAAAAATTGCTTTTTAGTTTTTTCACCCTTCATTCACTCGGAAATTATAAGGAAAACATATTTTTTTAAGAGATGGCCTATCAAATTTTAAATTAATCAACTTTTAGTAACCAAAATTCAAAAAAAGTAACTTTAAGTAACCAATTTCAAAAATAGTAACTTTTAGTGAAAAAAGTGACTCAGTATCAGCCCTGATATAGGAACCCGTCTAATATTTTTCGTTTTATCACACGACCGCTTGATCGACTAGATTTTGGACTAGAAATCAACTTAATAACATTATCACTTTTTGTTTTATCACACACTTTTTGGGACTCTTCATCTATGTAAGGTTTTTTCAACTTCCCTGTTTGTTTTATCACACACTTTTTGGGACTCTTCATCTATGTAAGATTTTTTCAACTTCCCTGTTATATCTTTCTTGGAGTGAAATTTGACGTTTTCAGGATTCTTGGCTACCTCTTCCTTGTCAACATTTTTGAAGATCTTCGAAACTTCCTGCTTTTTAGACGGCTTTTTGGCTAGTTCATGGTTTTTGGACGGTTTTTTGGCTAGTTCCTGGTTTTTGGACTGTTTTTTGACTAGTTCCGGGTTTTTGGACTGTTTTTTGACTAGTTCCTGGTTTTTGGACTGTTTTTTGACTAGTTCCAGGTTTTTGGACTGTGTTTTGACTAGTTCTAATTTTTTTTGACTTGTTCCTCTTTTTTGGGCTGTGTTTTGACTGGTTCCTCTTTTTTGGGCTGTGTTTTGACTGGTTCCTCGTTTTTTGACTTGTTCCTCTTTTTTGGACGGTTTTTTGACTAGTTCTTCTTTTTTAGACGCTTTTTTCACCCTTTTATCAGGCTTCTTGGCTCGTTTCTTGACTTTTGTTACCTGCTTTTTACACTTAATTGAAATCTTCAATTTTGAACCTTGTTTGGTTTTCCTCCCGCTTCGTCCTTTCTTGCTTTTGGGCCCAAGGTTATACAACTTACACCTCAAATTTTGACCACCGAGGCTTCTTTTTCCTTTTCCTTCATTTCGTTGATTTATTCCACCTCTAATTAGATCAGCTATTTTCGCGTGGGTCATTTTTCTTTGCCATATCACTCTCAGAGATTCTAGTTCATTTGACGAAAACTTATGTGTTTCCTCTATAAGCGCTGCGGTTGAATGAAACATGTTCTTAAGACTTTCATCTTCCATCAATTTAGACGTTACATTTTCTGTTAATTAATGGATCATATTATTCTTGTTACTAATCTAGATTAAATTCATCTTAATAATAACAAGGAATTTGATAATTTCCTATAGTGTGAGATGGATCTTTGCCTTGAATAGAATTGGTGAACTCTTTAACAACCATTGAACTGATAGCGGATATGTATGGAATAAATTTTACGTTAGGAAAAAGTAGTCCACCCCTGTCTACTTTGATCAGCGCGGGTGGCAAATCTTCGGGCAGCTTTTCCAAATTGCGAATAGATGCACTGATATTTAGTAAAAGTCTAGCATTATCCTTTTCCTTTGGCCCTAGTGGTCTTTTTTTATTGAATAGTCGCACTTCATTCTTTAAATTTGATTTATTCCAACTAAATATTTCGCCTAGGGCTCCTCCACCTAGACGATTTAAAGTATAAATCCTATCTGAAATGCGATTTCTTCGGATTTTCTTCCTAGGTATCTCGTCCGGAAGTGGACTTGCGGCCCTTTTTGATGTTTGAGTTTTGTCATTTCTTTTCGCCATTTCATCCAAGAACCTGAATCCTAACCACTGAAGTGTTATTAGAGTTTCATTTTCTACAGTTGGGTCGTTTGAGTCTTCAATGAAATTCTTTACGATAGTTTCTCTTAAAAAGAAGCTCCACGAGTATAAAAAGCTTGCATGTCCATTTTTTTCCAGTTTGAATTTCTCATGCAGTAGCAAGTATTGTTTACACATCGTTTCAACAAAGTTATCTAATTTCTCACATTTTGATAATTCTGATAGTAATTCCTTTCTTTTACCACTAGTATCCGCAATAAAAAAATCGTCTTTGTAATCACTTACAAGTGTTTTCGCGTCTATAATAACTCCAACATTATGTGGCTCCGAAGCCTCCGATCCCGCCATAACCAAAATAGCTATAAGCAGACGACGCCAGCCTACTAAGTCTCTCTCTCATGGGACTACTTTTCCTTCAAAATGTGTGATTCGGTTATTCCGGGAGGGGGGGGGTTGAAGCATGTTTTGCTATAGCCCCTCAAATAAGGTATATCGCCGCGGTACCTAAGAACTATACTCTCTTCTATTTTCTCTTGGTCTTATCCATATTAGTTATTACTTATGTTTAAATAAATACAGATGAATAAAGTTTAGTTCACAATTTAACAAGAAGTGTTTTTATCTTTAACATTATCACCTTTGATAGGGTTTAAAACGTTTTTTAACCATCGTAGAAAAAGGACGCTAACCATTATTTCATTGTGTGGGTGCAATCAAGAGTACATGGGAATTGCAACGCATGCAAAAGTTAGGCATTATAGTGCCCGTCACGGAGCTCACCGATTGGGTCCACCCAATGGTAATAGTGGAAAAACCAAAAGGAAGGTCACACCCGGAACCCAACTATCCAATGCCTGAATTTGTATCTTTGGGGTCGGATACTTGTGAATTTGTATCTTTGGGGTCGGATACTTCTGAATTTGTATGTTTGGGGTCGGATACTTGTGAATTTGTATCTTTGGGGTCGGATACTTCTGAACTTGTATCTTTGGGGTCGGATACTTCTTAATTTGTATCTTTGGGGTCGGATACTTCTGAACTTGTATCTTTGGGGTCGGATACTTCTGAACTTGTATCTTTGGGGTCGGATACTTCTGAACTTGTATCTTTGGTGTCGGATACTTCTGAACTTGTATCTTTGGGGTCGGATACTTCTGAACTTGAATCTTTGGGGTCGGATACTTGTGAATTTGTATCTTTGGGGTCGGATACTTCTGAATTTGTATCTTTGGGGTCGGATACTTCTGAATTTGTATCTTTGGGGTCGGATACTTCTGAATTTGTATCTTTGGGGTCGGATACTTCTGAACTTGTATCTTTGGGGTCGGATACTTCTGAATTTGTATCTTTGGGGTCGGATACTTCTGAACTTGTATCTTTGGGGTCGGATACTTCTGAATTTGTATCTTTGGGGTCGGATACTTGTGAATTTCTATCTTTGGGGTCGGATACTTCTGAATTTGTATCTTTGGGGTCGGATACTTCTGAATTTGTATCTTTGGGGTCGGATACTTCTGAATTTGTATCTTTGGGGTCGTATACTTCTGAATTTGTATCTTTGGGGTCGGATACTTCTGAACTTGTATCTTTGGGGTCGGATACTTCTGAACTTGTATCTTTGGGGTCGGATACTTTTGAATTTGTATCTTTGGGGTCGGATACTTTTGAATTTGTATCTTTGGGGTAGGATACTTCTGAATTTGTACCTTTGGGGTCGGATACTTCTGAATTTGTATCTTTGGGGTCGGATACTTCTGAACTTGTATCTTTGGGGTCGGATACTTTTGAATTTGTATCTTTGGGGTCGGATACTTTTGAATTTGTATCTTTGGGGTAGGATACTTCTGAATTTGTACCTTTGGGGTCGGATACTTCTGAATTTGTATCTTTGGGGTCGGATACTTCTGAATTTGTATCTTTGGGGTCGGATACTTGTGAATTTTTATCTTTGGGGTCGGATACTTCTGAACTTGTATCTTTGGGGTCGGTTACTTGTGAATTTGTATCTTTCATTAAAGTGGAAGTGGCGACTTTAATTCTTAAAATAACCATTAATAATCTAAATTTTTTAAAGCTAAATGGAAAGAAAGGTATAGCTTGTTATATTTCCCCTTCCCGCGGGCGCCGGCCTTGACTGGCTGAGGCTCCGCGCTGCCTCTACCGGTATTACGGCTTATAGGTAGTTAACATGCGGTGACACTACCCTACCTCTACTTATATATATATTATGGCTTTTGGGCAAGTTAACATGGGATCACACTACTACATGTCTTTCATTTTCGTTAGCTTTTCGACAAAAATGAAATCATTGTGAGAGTTGGGCCTACCTAAAGTGAGATAAGGTTTGCTTGCCTTGGTTATCTAAGTTTTTTGAAAACTAAATGGAAATAAAAGGTATAGCTTGTTATATATGAGTATATTCATTCATACTAATGAATATCTTTTTTACGCTTGCGTACTTACTACAGTGTTTCACAAGTAAAACGTTCTTGATTGCTGGAGCCTTGCAAACGATGGGGCTCTAATCTGGCCGGGGCTGTCTTGTTTTTTACGTGAGGTTGTGTTAGTTGTCTCGACAAGTCCAACGGACATTCGCTTTGGTAGTCATAATAACCCTTAACCAAGTAAAGTAATTTAAACCAATAAATATCAAAAATATAATTAAATTTTTATACCAGGAAATTTGGAATGCCAAAGTTGGGAAGTGGCGTCGCGTTCGATCCTGTTGGCCCATTTCCACCCAAAAAATCTTTGATTTTTTCAGGAGTTAAATCACTTCTTCCACAAACAACAATCCATCTTTTATATTCCTCCAATTTAGATTTAAGTTTAGGTAATGGTATAAACTTTACATCTGAGCTTGTATATCTGGTGTTGCTGGTACAGTTGTTATAACCACACTTCTGGTGGTACACCATTATAGCTTTAAGAGCTGTTAGCCAGCTGGTCTCGGCACGCCTCCTTGCATAAGCCTCATGAGCTTGTTAATAATTTTAAATATCCCTCGTTTTCAAACGATCACCTGACGTGCGTCTCTACTAACGGCCAGCGCGTCAAAGTTGCGCACAACTGTATGTGGTATCTGCCTCGTTTCTTTTACCTCCCCTTTTCCAGAACGAGCCTCCCCTCTTATTCATTCTCCTTGGTATCGCAGGTCGGCGACGAGGATTCCCGATGGGAGCATACTTTCCGTATAGTCCGTACCGAGCTAAAACAGAAATAGCTTCGCGAATCCTGAGATTATAGGTAGACGAAACATAAAATGGCGCTCTTTCAAGATTAGGCAAATTTTCTAGGTTTACCACATTATTCCAAGAAAACTCTAAAAGAACACTACTTTAAAAGCTCAAAGGTGTTTCCGAAAAGTTATTTAATACAAGACAATCAGAAAAAATGCTTATTTTACTAAACCAAAAAAAAAACTAGCCACTATGTTTAGCATAGTTTGAAATTTCGCGCCTTTTGAAAATTCCCGAGCATTCCACTGCGCATGCTCAATTGCTCATACACGCGTTGAAATTTCGGAAATCCGAATGTTCCTTATGGGCAGTTAAAGTAAATTATCCGAAGCGTGCGATTCGTGCGGTCCGTCCGATGACGTTAGATGTACGCTTGTCTTTAGAGTCAGCCGTTCTAATCCTTTTACGGACAATTTTGAACAACGTCTTCAAACAGTGTACCTTTAATGACATAGAACATTAGTATGACCTCGCAAAAATTAGAAATCGTAATATTTATATTAATAATTTTACCAATTTATGGTCTCAATATGAAACCACAATACATAATAATTGTACCTTAAATAATTGCACGAGATTTACATATTTGAAAACTTATTTGGAAGGTACTGCTTAATATTTTATAGCTTTGCTATCGTAATCAGACGCGAACTATAATTCAGCCATTTAAAAATTAAAAAAGAGGTTTGGACGCTGCCAGTGGTTTAACAGATTAATGCATTTAACCTCTTTAATGAAATTTTATGCCTTGGCGGGCTATCGAAGATCAACCGCCGAAATTCTCAAATCTAATCGTCGACACGATAACCGAAGATTAAAAAATTAAAACAAGTCCGCTCCAATCCAGCATTCTTCTAAAAATTTATATATCACTGTATCAAACCCCCTTATACTTCCCCTGCTTTTAAACTACCATACGTCTCTGTTCCATCTTCAGCTGAATCCGCGAATATATTTAGCTCTCGATTCCTTAAATATTAACAATAATTTATTTCTGCACACCCTCTTCCAATTTGCCGGAAGTCCCTCTGAGCAATTTGTTTTCAGCCCTCCTTCAAGATCTGAGATCCGTCTCCTCTTAAAACGCCTCACATCTTCTATTTCAACTTACATCAGGGAGGCACTTTATTCTATAGCCCTCTACGTCGATGATGTTAATCTGTTCAAGGTGATCAAAACTTATGAGAGTGTAAAAGCATTGCAGGCTGATCTTAATCGGCTTCGCGAGTGGGCTTCCCTGAATGGTCTGCCTATCAACGCCATAAAATCATAACATTTAGAACTCTTTCCCTCGTCGAAATCCTCAACTGATCAGCTTTCGCAATTCTTCTTGGAAGGTTCACGATTTCTGAGCATCGAGATCTTAAGCTTATAATTTCCTTAAATCATTCCTTAAGCGAAAATATTGCTTCCCGCGCCAGTAGTGTTGTCGGGGATCCTCGCCGAATTTTAAAGTTTTTAGACAATAAGAGACTAGCACTAAAACCAATATTTTCGACCCATTCTAGAATATTCCTCGAGTATATGGCGGCCGTATCAAGTCAAGGTCTTTTCGCCCCTAGTGTCGTTAGAATCCCGTACAACTTAGATTCTCCCTTCCTTGAGAAAGATTTAGGCCCTACTTTATCCTGCCACTGGGCCGTAGTCCATCTTGTATTTCTTTACAATACCTTGTCTGATCCCTTCCAGACCTATTTCAAAGCTAAGCTTTCCTTCAGGCGTAGCCATTCGCTCAAATACTTTGCTAGGCGACCACGACTAAATGTGGTAAAAAGCTCGTTTTTTATCGGTAGTTTCCCTTTGGAACTTCATACCCTCAGACGTAATTCATTCTTCTTCCATGAAAGTTTTTAAATTTAAGCTAAAAAATCACTTGACGACTATGTCAATTTAATAATCCATAATTTTTCCTACCCAACAGAGCTGTTTCGAAAAAGAAACGAAATGAGCAAACCAGGAGTATCGACTCTGACAGTTTCCGTTACCGTCCGGTAGAGCGAGTAGGATGTGGGTAGAGGCATGGCAGAATCGTCGCAGAAGCTAGTGCTAGCGTCCTTAAGTTTTCTTACGGAACATAATTAGATTTGCGGAGGGGCGAGAGACTAGATTCTCCAGTCTTAATACCACCCATTTTTCCGTGCAAAAAAAGGGGCACCAATGTCGCGTTTTGAAAATCGGTTATAATAGGCCAAAGCATTAAGTCGACCCTCTTGGTTTGCTTTTATTGATAAAATTTCCAAAGGAGAAACAGGAAGAGCAATATAATCTTCCTGTAGTAGATGAAAAGATTGGATCATTCCTTTCCACAATGTTTGGTTTTAGTCGGTTTCTTAATTTTGTAAGTATTTTTCCAGTTAAAAAAACTGAAAAAGGCGCCATATTCTCAAGTTAAGATAGAAACCTTACTGACTCAGTTGGAGTACGCACGTTCATTGGTACTGAACGACTTTGGAAAGACGCCCGAAGAGAGGAAAACGATGTGGCACCAAATAACTAATAGGGTAAATGAAGTCCACCAGCAAAACAGAACTCCCGAAGAAATAAAAAAAATGCAGCACCTTAAAGGGTGAAGTTATAAAGAAGGTGGCAACCATTAAACAGGAGTCCCGTAAAACTGGTGGGGGACAAATAATATGCAGCCAAAGACACCAATTGAGTTGAAGGTTGCCTCTTTGATTCCGAAGGGATGTCGATGGAAGGCATTCTGTGTGCCTTCGATTTCGGTGCATCTCAGTTTAGGGTACCTTTGGATGGTCCATCATCTGTCCCTAAAATGTAAGTTATCATATAACAAACCATAACGGATATGGGGCAAATTCTGTAACGTCTTCAGTGAGTTATCATGTAATTAGTGTCGCTTAAACGGCAGAATAATGTTATGGCAGAGCTTGGTGTTAATACACAATTACTCTGGGGTCTTATCAAACCTTGAATAAAAAGCGGTGTTGTGTCGCGATTACGTTCGTTCTTCTAAAAACAACAAGATTGTCAAAGTTAACGTTTATAGTTTTTCATTTTCACGAGTGGTAACTTAACTAAGATGGTCAATAAGTGATCGCTGTCGCGGTAGTAAAATTTTAAATGTATTCATCAGCACGAGCGGAAACGCGAGCCATCCACCACTTACTGTTCATGGTTTGAGGACACCCAAGACTAATTGCCTATTTATGCTGACCTCCTCAATCGATAGTTATCACTTGTGATAACACGCTAAAAGAGCTACAGAATTTCCTCATGGCCTGAGAAATTGTTACAAACTGAAGTGTGTGCATTATGTTCTAAAACAATTGCAGGCTACCTACTGACTCCTGTCGTACTGAACCCTATAGCTGCACCGATAAGAATGCGCCTGTTATGTAGCTTCGTTTTTTGCTTATGTCTAGTAATGAATTGATCATGTCACTGACGTTTTTCTTACAGTTCCAGATCCAGGAGCAAGCTGCTCAAACAGCGGTCCTTCTTTTTTCAGTAAAGATCTGGAAGCATCTACCGCAAAACATAGCTTGGCGTTTTCAACATTTTGGTAAGGTGAAAAGTTGCTAATGTCTCGTAATGTATTTACCATGTCATTTACATTTTTTCCTTTAGAATCAGATATCGCATCCTTTTATTTGGCTTGGTGTATTTAAGAGGGTTGATTTCAGATGCTTTGTGAGATTGCCATTCAGACTTTCTGCATTATCTCTACCGTTACCTTTTCATTCTTTACTTAAGTTTTTTCTATATTACATCCTTTCTTGCTATTGTTACTGTATGCACGGCCTTCCTTGGTTTCGGATTGATAACACTTGTAAACTTTCTTATAGCTGAGCCACAGCCTAAGCAAAGCAGGAAAAGACCGTTACCATTTAAGGAAAGGATTATGCTTTCCGCAAATGATTGTTTGGAGGAAGAGCAGAAAATAGAGGAGGCTTAAGCCTTGTTCGCGTCCGCTTAGCAAGCAATTTGGTGCCACCGTCATTTCTAAAGAGACACTGAAAATTCCCAGTGCCTCTCCGCACTGTCTGCTGTGTCAGCAAGTATGAAATTCAAACAGAGCTTAGCGGAAGAGAAACTTAAATATTCTGGCTAGAAAAAACCCGTACAATTTGAACGCTTGCGCTTAATCTATCCTCTACTAGCGAGCATGAAAATGCACCATAATAGTAGGCTAATTAGGAACGAAATTAAAAACAAACAATTAAAAAATGTTGTTGAAAAGGATGGTGCCAGAAAAATGTATATACCCTACAATTCTTCCTGGAAGCTAAAAAATCAAACCCTTCTCAACTAAACAACATTTTTGACTTGTCAAAAACCTTTCACCAGTACCAAAGCTTCAACCTCAGCCTCCAACTTTTAAAATATGCTAAGAAGGTTTCTTTTACCTATTTAAATCTCCAATCATTGACATTTGCATGGGGATCCTGGAAGCTGTCCCTGTTATGTTTTCCTACAGTCAAATATCTGACATTAACAGCATAAAAGAAATGATTTACCAGTTCTATTAATTTTATGGTTTCAGACACTTCTTCACCAACAAGCCTTTTCATGGCCATAGCCATTGTCTTCTTAAAATTTGAGCAGCATAGTTAACTTTCATTCTTGAAAATGATGATAGAAACAAGTGATCATATTTAACTTTGGGGGCAAGTTTCAATCCAGAGTATAACTCGGTATCTCTTTTAAATGTATTTTATACGTGCGAACATAATAAATGTTTTCCATTTTTTAAGCAGCCTTGTATTTTGGAGTTTCAACTTGTTTCTAGTCCGTTTCGCAAAGTTTCCAAGAGGTGTAGGACATCGGAGTAGAAATATATGTAGTCACTATTTGAATAAAGATTTTTGTTCTCGTACCCAATTTCAGAAGGGTGTTTATCACTAGAGCAGCTGCCCATTTTGATTAACTTTTGGTTAATGCCCGCTTCGTCACATACTACACTAAGAATTTTCAAGCCTCCAAGCTCCAAGTTTTCTATAGCTTCCCATAAAATACTACATAGCTCATCAGCTTTCATTATATCAGAAGATAAATATGCGTAAATATACTTGAAGTTCCCAGTTAAACTTCTAATCATTATTTACACAACGTGCGTGGCTAATTTTGGTGCTTTTCCTTGGCTATCATTAACTTCTTCAACTAACTTTCTTATCTTGTTCTGACTATCATTGGAATTAGTAAGATAACAATCTCTCCTGTGCTAACACGATAAATAAGGTCCTGTTTAATACTCATTTCATCGATCATAATCGAGTAGTATTTTTGGTGGTCTTCAAGTGTGTCATACTTCATTGCGTCTCTCATTTCTTGAATGGTCTCTTTCTTAAATCCACTGTCAGCTCTTAGATCTTTTGAATAGTTGTATAAGGTAAATCGTGCTGGAAGCCTAAATACACTCTAAAAAATATTTGTTCCAATCTAAACAAATAATTGTGCAAAGCCGCAACACTGGGAGCAAACTTTTGCGTTCAGTTTTGAACAGTAAATACAGATACCAAAATTGTACACCAAAACAGTGTGTTAGGTTGAGCACTTTCATGCTCATTGTTGAACACTGTGTGTGTGGTAAGATGTCTTCTTAGGGATGCAAAATCGATCAGTATAGTTAATAATTTGGCACAGATAATGTGTTAATTTTGAATGGTGTAAATGACAATTTGGAAAGCTTATAGTGGTAGTTTTGAAAGGCTTCAGTGCCAAATTCTCATGCTTAAGGTGGTAGTTTTGAATAGCTTTGCGGACCATTATATCTCCCATAATGCCAACCTTCGATATTTGTGTTCATTTGTTTCCAATGGACCGAATTCTCATTCGACCGTAACCTAAAAGGGAAGATTCCATTAGATCGTACTCCCACACCTTGGACTGTTAACGAAAAGTTGTAATTAGCCTCCAGGGACCAGGGACCGAACTTGACGAATGTGGTTATTGTCTTTTTCATCCGATAATAATGATCTAGCAAATAATTACATTTTCAATTTAAAGTTTTATATAAATATAAGGGAAAGGTGAAATATGCAATAATCCTTGACATTTCCTATCATATTATTTTAAAATGATGTTTTTAAAGACCAATTTATATTTAATTTAGGATAAATAAGGATTTTACAGTAAATTGCTGAGATATTATCGGATGCTATCGGATTTTTAATGAAGGTTTTGTTAATAAACCGCATAACGTATTAGTCAAACTGTCAGGATTGAACACCTTCCATGTAATCTTAAACGATTCTGCACACCTTTCGCGATTGAACGCCTAATATTTCCAAACTGTTCAAGAATGAACAATTGCTTTCAAGTTTGAACACCCATTGAACGTTTTTTTCTTAGAGTGTATCACGATCTGTGCAATCTTTAAGCACAGGCCATTTTGGGATATGTGCAAACTTGGTCGAAAAAGCCCAAACTTGGATGAGTTCTGGTCGATTTTTTCTAACAGTGTAGGTCCTGTAGATATAGTAGGGAAGTTTCCTATACTACTTTTGATATTATTGACCTTTATTATGTTCTGAACTGCAGAAATTTAGTGGGAATAGCTTTTGATGCTCGTAAAGTAGTCGAATTTATTCGACAATATGAGTTCTGGGATTTAAAACTTGCCCTTGGGGCTGGAAATATCTAGGATTTGATACCTGCCGTTGGGGGCTTCTAATATCTGGGATTTGATCACCTATCGTTGGTGGCTTCTAATATCTGGGATTTGATAACCTGCCGTTGGTGGCTTCTAATATCTGGGATTTGATCAACTGCCGTTGGTGGCTTCTAATATCTGGGATTTGATCACCTGCCGTTGGTGGCTTCTAATATCTGGGATTTGAAACCTGTCGTTGGGGCAAAGAGTATCTGAGATTTGAAACCTGCCGTTGGGGGCTGTGAAAACTGGGAAAGTGTGGGTTTTTGAAACGTAGTGTTTGAAAACTGGAAACTACTGGGTTTTTGAAACCTAAAGTTTGGAACTGAGAATATCTGGGTTTTTGAAATCTAGTGTTTGGGAACTGAGAATACCTGGGGTTTGGAACCTGCTGTTGGGGGCTGCTAATATCTGAGATTTGGAACTTGCCGTTGGGGGCTAGGAATATCTGGGATTTGAATATTGCCGTTGGGGGCCTGGAATATCTGGGATTTGAAACTTGCCGTTGGTGGTTTCTAATATCTGGGATTTGAAACCTGCTTTTGGGGGCTAGGAATATCTGGGATTTGAAACCTGTCGTTGGGGGCAAAGAATATCGGAGATTTGAAACGTGCCGTTGGGGGCTGTGAATACCTGTGATTTGATACCTGTCTTTGGGGCTGGGAATATCTGAGACTTAAACGTGCCGTTGGGGGCTGTGAATACCTGAGATTTGACACGTGCCGTTGTGGGCTGGGAATATCTGGGATTTGATTCCCGCCCTTTGGGCTTCTAAAATCTGAGATTTGATACCTGCCGTTGGTGATTTCTAATATCTGAGATTTGATTCCCGCCCTTTGGGCTTCTAAAATCTGAGATTTGATACCTGCCGTTGGTGATTTCTAATATCTGAGATTTAATCTCCTGCCGTTGGTGGCTTCTAATATCTGGGATTTGATCACCTGCCGTTTTTGAAACCTAGTATTTGGGAACTGGGAATATATGGGTTTTTGAAACCTAGTGTTTGAATGCTGGGAACAACTGGGTTTTTGAAACCTAGAGTTTGGGAACTGAGAAAATCGGGGTTTTTGAAATCTAGTGTTTGGGAACTGAGAATATCTGTGATTTGGAACCTGCTGTTGGGGGCTGCTAATATCTGGGATTTGGAACTTGCCGTTGGGGGCTAGGAGTATCTGGGATTTGAAACTTGCCGTTGGGGGCTTGGAATATCTGGGATTTGAAACTTGCCGTTGGGGGCTGGAAATATCTAGGATTTGAAACTTGCCGTTGGAGGCTAGGAATATCTGGGATTTGAATATTGCCGTTGGGGACTTGGAATATCTAGGATTTGAAACTTGCCGTTGGGGGCTTGGAATATCTGGGATTTGAAACTTGCCGTTGGGGGCTGGAAATATCTAGGATTTGATACCTGCCGTTGGGGGCTTCTAATATCTGGGATTTGATCACCTGCCGTTGGTGGCTTCTAATATCTGGGATTTGATAACCTGCCGTTGGTGGCTTCTAATATCTGGGATTTGATAACCTGCCGTTGGTGGCTTCTAATATCTGGGATTTGATCAACTGCCGTTGGTGGCTTCTAATATCTGGTATTTGATCACCTGCCGTTGGTGGCTTCTAATATCTGGGATTTGAAACCTGTCGTTGGGGCAAAGAGTATCTGAGATTTGAAACCTGCCGTTGGGGGCTGTGAAAACTGGGAACGTGTGGGTTTTTGAACGTAGTGTTTGAAAACGGGGATGGTCTGGGTTTTTGAAACCTAATGTTTCAAAACTGGGAACAACTGCGTTTTTGAAACGTAGTGTTTGAAAACGGGGATGGTCTGGGTTTTTGAAACCTAATGTTTCAAAACTGGGAACAACTGCGTTTTTGAAGCCTAGTGTTTGAAAACTGGGAATAACTGCGTTTTTGAAATCTAGTGTTTGGGAACTGAGAATATCAGGGGTTTTGAAGCTGCTGTTGGGGGCTTCTAATATCTGGGATTTGATAACCTGCCGTTGGTGGCTTCTAATATCTGGGATTTGATCAACTGCCGTTGGTGGCTTCTAATATGTGGGATTTGATCACCTGCCGTTGGTGGCTTCTAATATCTGGGATTTGAAACCTGTCGTTGGGGCAAAGAGTATCTGAGATTTGAAACCTGCCGTTGGGGGCTGTGAAAACTGGGAAAGTGTGGGTTTTTGAAACTTAGTGTTTGAAAACTGGGAACAACTGGGTTTTTAAAACCTAAAGTATGGGAACTGAGAATATCTGGGTTTGTGAAATCTAGTGTTTGGGAACTGAGAATATCTGGGGTTTGGAACCTGCTGTTGGGGGCTGCTAATATCTGAGATTTGGAACTTGCCGTTGGGGGCTAGGAATATCTGGGATTTGAATATTGCCGTTGGGGGCCTGGAATATCTGGGATTTGAAACTTGCCGTTGGTGGTTTCTAATATCTGGGATTTGAAACCTGTCGTTGGGGGCAAGGAATATCGGAGATTTGAAACGTGCCGTTGGGGGCTGTGAATACCTGGGATTTGATACCTGTCTTTGGGGCTGGGAATATCTGAGACTTAAACGTGCCGTTGGGGGCTGTGAATACCTGAGATTTGATACCTGCCGTTGTGGGCTGGGAATATCTGGGATTTGATTCCCGCCCTTTGGGCTTCTAAAATCTGGGATTTGATACCTGCCGTTGGTGATTTCTAATATCTGAGATTTGATTCCCGCCCTTTGGGCTTCTAAAATCTGAGATTTGATACCTGCCGTTGGTGATTTCTAATATCTGAGATTTAATTTCCTGCCGTTGGTGGCTTCTAATATCTGGGATTTGATCACCTGCCGTTTTTGAAACCTAGTATTTGGGAACTGGGAATATATGGGTTTTTGAAACCTAGTGTTTGAATACTGGGAACAACTGGGTTTTTGAAACCTAGAGTTTGGGAACTGAGAATATCGGGGTTTTTGAAATGTAGTGTTTGGGAACTGAGAATATCTGGGATTTGATCATCTGCTGTTGGGGGCTTCTAATATCTGGGATTTGATACCTGCTGTTGGGGGCTTCTTATACCTTGGATTTGATCACCTGCTGTTGGGGGCTTCTTATACCTTGGATTTGATCACCTGCCGTTGGCGGCTTCTAAAATCTGGGATTTGAAACCTTCCGTTGGGGCTAAGAATATCTGGGATTTGAAATCTGTCGTTAGGGGCTGTGAATATCTGAGATTTGAAACGTGCCGTTGGGGGCTGTGAATATTTGGGATTTTATACCTGCCTTTGGAGCTGGGAATATCTGACAATCTGAGACTTAAAACGTGCCGTTGGGGCTGTGAATATCTGGTATTTGATACCTGCCTTTCGGGCTGGGAATATCTGAGACTTAAAACGTGCCGTTGGGGCTGTGAATATCTGGTATTTGATTCCTGCCTTTGGGGCTGGGAATATCTGGGATTTGAAACTTGCCGTTGGGGGCTGGAAATATCTAGGATTTGATACCTGCCGTTGGGGGCTTCTAATATCTGGGATTTGATCACCTGCCGTTGGTGGCTTCTAATATCTGGGATTTGATCACCTGCCGTTGGTGGCTTCTAATATCTGGGATTTGAAACCTGTCGTTGGGGCAAAGAATATCTGAGATTTGAAACCTGCCGTTGGGGGCTGTGAAAACTGGGAACGTGTGGGTTTTTGAAACGTAGTGTTTGAAAACGGGGAGGGTCTGGGTTTTTGAAACCTAATGTTTCAAAACTGGGAACAACTGGGTTTTTGAAGCCTAGTGTTTGAAAACTGGGAACAACTGGGTTTTTGAAACCTAAAGTTTGGGAACTGAGAATATCTGGGTTTTTAAATCTAGTGTTTGGGAACTGAGAATATCTGGGGTTTTGAACCTGCTGTTGGGGGCTGCTAATACCTGGGATTTGGAACCTGCTGTTGGGGGTGGCTGATATCTTTGATATGGAAACTGCTATTGGGGGCTGATAATATACTCGACTTGAAACTTGCCGATGGGGGTTAGGGATATATGGTATTTATAACTTGCCGTTGGGGGCTTGGAATATCTGGGATTCGAAACTTGCCGTTGGGGCCTAGGAATATCTGGGATTTTAAACTTGCCGTTGGGGGCTGGAAATATCTGGGATTTCATACCAGACGTTGGGGGCTGGAAATATCTGGGATTTCATATCAGCCGTTGGGGGCTGGAAATATCTGGGATTTCATGCCAGCCGTTGGGGGCTGGAAATATCTTAGATTTGATGATCACCCGTTGTTGGGGGCTTCTAATATCTGGGATTTGATGATCACCCGTTGTTGGGGGCTTCTAATATCTGGGATTAGAAACCTGCCGTTGGGGGCTAAGAATATCTGGGATTTGAAATCTGTCGTTGGGAGCAAAGAATATCTGAGATTTTAAACCTGTCGTTAGGGCTGTGAATATCTGAGATTTGAAACGTGCCGTTGGGGGCTGTGAATATTTGGGATTTTATACCTGCCTTTGGAGCTGGGAATATCTGAGACTTAAAACGTGCCGTTGGGGGCTGGAAATATCTGGGATTTGATCACCTGCCGTTGGTGGCTTCTAATATTTGGGATTTGATCAACTGCCGTTGGTGGCTTCTAATATCTGGGATTTGATCAACTGCCGTTGGTGGCTTCTAATATCTGGGATTTGATCAACTGCCGTTGGTGGCTTCTAATATCTGGGATTTGATCAACTGCCGTTGGTGGCTTCTAATATCTGGGATTTGAAACCTGTCGTTGGGGCAAAGAATATCCGAGATTTGAAACCTGCCGTTGGGGGCTGTGAAAACTGGGAACGTGTTGGTTTTTGAAACGTAGTGTTTGAAAACGGGGAAGGTGTGGGTTTTTGAAGCCTAGTGTTTTAAAAATGGGAACAACTGGGTTTTTGAAACCTAAAGTTTGGGAACTGAGAATATCTGGGTTTTTGAAATCTAGTGTTTGGGAACTGAGAATATCTGGGGTTTTGAACCTGCTGTTAAGGGTCCATGTGGAATAGACGGAAGACCAGTAGATGGTGGTGTTTAGAAGCCAGTATGTACAGACTGGTGTCCAAGTGGGATGGACAAAGACCAGAAGATGGTGGTGATTAGAAGCCAGTATGTACAGACTGGTGTCCACGTGGGATGGACGAAGACCAAAAGATGGTGGTGATTAGAAGCCAGTAAGTACAGACTGGTGTCTATCTTGGATGGACAAAGACCAGAAGATGGTGGTGTGAGAACTCAAGTAGATGAGCCATTTCCGTGACTGAAAGCAGTTCGGAAATGGCGAACACGTTTGCTCCGATTTGGAAACTTTGAACGCGGTCACGTGGGTGTGACATACGTCACTCGGAGAGGTAAAAACACCAACAAGCGAGATTACAGTAGAGTAAACAGTAGATCAGTTTTTTTCTTTGGTGTTGAAAAAAAACCCGGGGGCAAAGCTTCGTTGCAGGATTTATCCATTGTTGGAGAGTCTAAGGAGATACGAGAACGGGAAAACCCCCAACCTAGGCTCGTGGTGCTTTGTTCACTTTCGAAAACAAGTTGATTGGAGGGAGTTTAGAATATTTTCAAAGAGAGATTTTTCCGGTTCGGACTATTGAAGCTGGTTTCTTTCCCAGTTTAGCCGTTAATTATCGAAGTAAGTTTAAAACTTTTAATTTATCTTGATAATTGCATGTTAAGACAGTAACTTGACCCTCCATTGTATATATGGGGTGTGATAGTGGAATAGTTCTGGTAAGGTTAGGGAAACTTATTGCGTGGGTACTTGGTTAGGGTTAAGTTACATCTTCTAACCGTTAACCGTTTGAACTTTTTTTCATTGTTATTAATTTTCTTTGGAGATTTTTTATGAATATTAAAGCTCTTAATGGATTGCACATGCTGATTAAATGGACTAAAGAATAAACATGGGATAACAATTCAATTCGAAAATTAGTGGATAAAGGTCTTGCGAATGAAATTGCCTGTGCAACTGATTATACAAAATTTAAAAATATTGTTACCGACATAATATGGAATGATGAAACCTCACCCGCAACCTTGCTTGATTTTGGTAAGTACGCTAATTTTTTCCTTTAGTGGTCCTGCTTTTAGTGAACGGCTAAATGTGCACCTGTTTTGTTATTATCAAGTTAATAAATTACCGCCTACTCAAAAATATTATTAAATTGGAAAGTCTTTACTCTAAAATATTGCTACCTTAAGTTGTAACTGGACTGCTATCAATTATATGTAGTCATTAGGCATCTTGTAAATGATTGCTATGCATAAAAGGCAAGTCACCGGGTTAGTTTAAAATATATATTGTCAAATTTAATCAGTTAAATTGGATTAATCAGTTAAATTGGATTAATCAAATAAATTGGATAAATTTTAAATTTAATAAATTCGATACATTTTAGTTCAATTTTTAGTTAATATTTGAGTAGTTTTTATTTTAATAAAAATATTGATTAATTTAAAATTTTGTTAAATTTGAATAGGACCTAAGTCCTCAGAGTGATCTGCCTCTTGTGTCTATCTATGCCAATTACCTATGGCTCTTGGTTTATTGATAAATTTATATTAACAGTCTTAGCAATAAAAGTTTCAAGTTACGAGGTAAATTCTTGGTACCTGTTCGAAAAAAAGACTACAGAACTTAGTAATTATGGCTTTTGCTTAATTATTTAAAAAATTGCAGCCTACTCTTTTTGAATTGGGAAAATTTGATTTGCATTAAAATATGGTTCCATTTTAAGCTGCAATTGTGTGCTTAAATAATTTTGTTTTTCTGGTATTTTAAGTGGAAGTAATGGAAAAGGGTTAAAACTTAAAATTTTAGAAGATAAATTTTAGTTTTATTCACGAATTTCAAGTAGATTTCAAAGTTTGAAATCATACTGATCAATTTTCTACATGTTCGAAGTTTTAGGCTTAAGTGATTAATTTTAAGTCAATATGGAGCTAACAGTAATTAAGACCTTCCAAATTCATACCTTTTTTAATTGTATAGATCGTTTTCTAATATCAGAAATATTTTTTATAGGAACAAATGGGGAAATGGAGAAATTATGGCATAAGATCCTCAAAAATCGCTGCGGCGCTAGCATTGATCAAAATTTAGTAGATCGTGAAGTAGGTAGGAGGGCCAATTATAGACAGAATTATTGAAACAGGTAAAAAGAACACACGTCTACTAAGAATTAAAGCAAATCCACTTTAAAACTAACAATTCTAATATACTAGCAAAACAAACAAATAATAACTGAATTGCATAACCAAGAGGAAGATGAAAAAGAAATTCTACTGGAGAAAATTGAAAAACTTAAAAACAAAAATAAAAGACTGAAAGAAGAAAATGAAAGTTTAAGGAAAGCAGCAGGTAGTGCCAAGTTCGATTATCTGTTTATGAAATATCATTTTAATGTAGTTTAATTATTAAAAAATTTTATAGATATTGATCGTTGGTTAAAACGAGAAGTGTGAAAACTCGCATAGCGAAAACCGTCCGAAACCCCTTGAAATAGACGAAATGGTAAGGAAATGAACTTTACAGCTTTTAAATAATTTCTGCAATTTCTATAACTATGCTTAATCTCATTTCATATTTTCAACAAGAATATTATTTTGCAATTCTAATTGAAAACTTATTTGGTTTTTAGATTGACATTGGTGATTCTGTGTTCATAAAGAAATCGGATCTCACACAAGCGGAATTTACTGCAAGCGGGAATGGTACCATTTTTGCAAGGAGCATACTTGTCAAAATATTTTCTGAGGAAGAAATGGCAAACACCTCTCTCACGGGGAACCAATCAAATGCCTACAAGAATGTACCATCGAAAAAACAACTTTAACCAGTAAAAGTTAAAGCTTTACTAAGTAAGTTATTTTTTTAGTTGACATTCTTAATTCCGATGGAAAAAAAATAATTTTAATATGGATCAGTAAAAGTCAAATTTACAATAGCTAAATATTTTAGTCTGATATTATTTAATTTGTTTAAAAATTTTCAGATTTGGCGGTAAAAAATACCCTTCCTGCCCTTTAGATAAAATAAGGAGGACAATTCAAGATAAAATCAAAGAAATAACAAATAAAAATAAGATATCAAACCAATGCCGGCAGTGGAGGCAAACATTGATATACCAGTCCAAATTGATAATGATGAGAAATGCATTAATTAATAATCATTAATCAACCTTTCAATAAATACTTGAGTTTTAAAATTTGAATTGTTTGTATATTTTAATTTTTAAGGAAAGAGGCAGGCATAAATGAAGGTTAAAATTTTAGGCCTATAATTGTATGGAAAATTGAAAAGAAGGTTTGGGGATTTTAATAAGAATTCCAAAGAAACAAGTAACTAAAATCATTAGGAAATTCTTAAGAATTCTTGTAGCAACCCCATATGATTTGTTATGGGAAACCATGGGAATTTCTTAAGAATCCTAAAGAAATTCCAAAATAAAATCTTTGGGAAGAATCTCCATAAAAGGTTTTATGGAATATTATCGAGAAATTCTTAAACGCCACATTTGGAAATTCTTAGGAAACTCTTTGGAAAAAAGTGCCAAAATTCCATTGAATATTCAGGGAAAATCGTTAGAAATCCTAAACGATTTTCTTTATAATATTTCTTAAGGCTTCTTAAGAATTTTTTCGTAAGGGTGGGCTCGGTTAAAATTAAATTTTAATTAAGATTTTTTCAGATCGCAGCCGGGAAGCGAACCCGGGTCGCTCACGCAATAGAAAAACATTCTACCACTGAGCCATAGAGACTTGATAGAAACTCCGAGTTTTTATCGTTTAGTTTTACCTCTAAAATGTCGGGGTGATGTGGGGTGGGATACCTCTTAATCTTTTATTTATGTGCTAATTAAATAGATAACGATGTGGCTACTATTAAGGCCTTGGGCCATCTCGTTTTATCAGCTATTAACGATCTTGTGTCCATTTTATACTCCTTATAGGGCCGAATACTCAAACCTAGTTTTAAGTTTTTGATAGAAAGTAAGCTTGGTGAAAAAACTAAGATAAGAATTTTTTAAAATAATTGATGTTTTATGATCGTGTATTCAATAGTAAAAATTTGAAGATCTGTACTTCAGGCAATTAATTTTCTACACTTATCTTTCACACTTTCCCGTCTTTGACTACAGAGACAGTTTTTATTAAATTTACTCTGTGGTTCACGCAGCTTACATTATATTACATATCAATTTTCATAATTTTCCAATATCATGCTGAAATATACTTACTGTACGTAGCATTCATGGCAGCCATTTTCCAATATGGCTACCAAACTATCAAACACAGGACTAAAAATATTTATTATGATGTTTATGTGGTTCCAATCATAATGTGGAAAAATTTTCATAGTTTTTGAAGAAGAGTGTGGAATACATTGTAGGATGCATTCCCGCCGGCCATTTTCCAAGATGGCGGCGAAAGCTCGCGCTCTACAGCAGGGGACTTTTAGTATATTTTTTGTTGCGTCAAAAACAACCCATGTACCAATTTTCATCTTTACGTTCAAATGTTCTAGGTCAAGCCCTTTTTTAGCCTATCTCTCCTTGCCTAGTATCCAAGAACTTGAATTACCATCTTTCTGAAACCCAGTTCCCTTCCGAAATATTTTCGCCATTGTAAAACCATTACGAGGAAAACTGGGTGGGTAGCGCACCTAACGGCGAAATTCGGCACTAGGGGCGTGTTGCTTGTCGTTTTTAACATGGGCCTCGAGTAAAGCTGACAGACCTTCAACTGCACAACGAAGGTATTCTAACTTCTCATCATTTTTGTACCCTTTCTATTGTTTTGCTCATCTTGTTAATAACGAATAAGTTTTAGTTCTCTTTTACTGTCACAAAGAAGTGTAGTGTCTTTACTCGAACGATAACTCTAACAGTTGTTTGTGCCGATGATGTTACGGTTAAGCCCTTTGCTTGAGAGCCATCTAGTTACGTCTATTTAGTAGCAAAGAAATTTTTAATCGTTGCTTCTCTGAAAACCATTTTTCAGATTTGGACCGGGTTGCTTTGCGTCATGGGAGTCTTAACGATGGTTGACATCATTCACAAGCGAGTGAAGAGAAATCCAGGATCAATGATGTCCTTCGCTGCTCAAAAACGCTTTCTTTATTTCTGAGCCATTTTGGGAAAAGGTAGAGTTAATGTCATTTCGCGAAAGCTAGAGTTGACACGATTTTTCTTTCCATATTGATGTTAGAATAAGGCGCTTGGTTTAAAGTTTCTCAGAGAAGCAAAAGAACCGAATTCAAGTTTCAAAAGTGTTACTTCATGGGCGCCTGACTGCCTGATTGCTATTTTAAACACAATCTTTAATCTATTTTAAAGAAAAAATGAGCTCAATTCTGGTCAAATGCGAAAAGAACTAAGTTTCAACACTAAAATATGAGCTCTCTAAGCCGAGTGGACTATCACGATTGACTTATCGTCTAGCTAAATTCGCAACTATCGCTATTTATCGACAAGCAAATGCAGGTGTTATAATTAAAATACTGAATTATTCAAGCGATATAAAAAGTTTTAATCATAACTCAGTTGCCGTGTTAACGACCCTTTTAAGAGATTTTTCTTGAATAATTAAATAAATACAATTGATATTAATTATTTTAATCGTCATTAGATTACCTAAATTCTAGTTAAGTCGTTTTTAGGAACGTTACTCCTGAAATAATTTTAAACATAGCTACCGGCCGAAATAATCTTGGGCTAATTTGGCCGTAAAGATAAATGGTGGTGATGACAGATATTGGAATAATGTCTATTCTACAGGGCCGGTAGGCCCTTGTAGATATGACTTGATACCCGTTTGTAATGCTAATCGAAAAAATCACCTTTTTAGGGTTAGCGTCCCATAGAAAAAGCATTACATTTTACCCGGTTTTTTAGGGAAATTGTCATAGGCGATACGGAAAAACTACATCGAAGTTAGTTTTCGGAATACTTTAAAATTAACAAGCATTTACAAAATGAGAAACTTACCTGTTTAGTTTTTAAATAAATGAAGCCTAATTTTTGTAATATAACTAATTAATTATGCCTTGAATTCGCTATTTCATTGCAGACGACAGAAAGAAAGATTATTTCATAGCAGACGACAGTAAGAAAGATTATTTCATACTGCATTTAGCGATGCCTTACTGTCGTCGACGCTAATTAATTTTTTGATATTTTATCCGAGCTTGAACACCATTATTTGGATTTTATAATGAAGTATATCGCCCTTAATAACCACTACTTTGTTATCAGGTCCAATTATCGTCTAAAAAGTAATTCAGGTAAATAATTTCAGTTAATAGAGGTTTTTAAATCTTTTGAAGTAAGTTTTTCGACGTTCTTTTCGGCCAAGGCTTAAGTTGAATTTTGGTAAGTCTGTGTAATATACTCTTTATAGCGTCTTTCGTCCTCTAAGATTATAAAAAAAGCTGATTTCCAGCTCCGTTTTGGAATTTGATATAGTGTGCTTCGTTTCATGCTAGAAACATATCGTAAGTTCCTAACCCTAGGTTTTAAACTTTAAAATACTACTGGAAAGATGACAAAAAGTTTGATGTGTTTTCGCTTTGGCAGTTAAGACAGTGTTGTTTACGTAAGCGCAGTTAATTCAACACTTCCATATGAGGTATACAGGGTTTCAATATTTTTTAATTATATATTAATTTTATTTTGGTTATTCTTAGTGAGCATTCATATGTTAGAACGCAATTTCGGATTTTTGTGGTCTCCCAAGTCTCCAAAACTGTAACTATAACATTTTAGGGCAAATTATTATAATAATCAAGCATATTTATAGATCATCAAGGGTATAAATAGGCAACCTAACACCCATATGGTTTATGATGTGATAGATCATGTTAGGTTTAGATACAGGGTTAAGCTTATGTTAGGCTAGGTTGTTATGAGCGGCTAAATGTTCATCTGTTTTTGGAATATCAAGTTTTATCAACTGACTTTATTTCCCATCTTCCAAAATTTTACTAAAATTGGATTTGTTTTTGCCCCTGATTATTGCTAACTATCTTGTTTATTGCCACAAATTTTCTAAAAAAATTGGAATTTTAGTTTCTTTCCACCCTAAAAAGAGGCCCACTTTTAGCCATTCGTAGGTTGCCTTTCTTTTAGTTATTCGTAGGTTGCCTTTCTTTTAGCCATTCGTAGGTTGCCTTTTTTTAGCCATTCGTAGGTTGCCTTTCTTTTAGCCATAATCAATGCACCCATGATCTTCTTAGAGGGAATTTACATAGGCTGATTGCAATTATGATTTTACAGACAGCTTCTTAAATAGATTATAGCACATTCCTTTTTTTGTAGTTTAACACACGTAACTTTCTCAACACACTTATTTAAGAAGTAAACAGTTCTACGAAATTAAATAGTTAATAATTTTACGATATTGAAAAGGCTATTAATTTTAATTAAAACTCATTGATATCTCGTGCCATCATTATCAATAATGTATCACAAACCAAAGATGATTTCGATTTATATTTTATTCAAAACCGCTAACTAATAGCATTTTTGGTTCCTTAGATAATAGGGACGGGAAATGACCCTTTTCAGCCTGTTAAGAGTTGACTACCGCCTTAAGACTGAAGTGACAGATATTATACAAAAACGTCTTTGTTTGGACCAAGACCGAAAAACCAACGATATGAGTGAGGTTTATCAATTGACTGAAGTTCAGATATTGAAATTTTTCTTTAAGTATTTGTAGTAGTTTAATTCTTAATCACTATTTAATTCAATCAACTGATTTTACTCTTAATCGATCTATTCCCTCTAAATTTATTCAAAAAATTGCATATCTCCGCTTCTTCAAGAACAATTCCATTTTCCGAAAATATTTTATCATGAAATTAATTATTTTGAAGGGATTTCGTATCGATGTTCCTTAACTTGTAAGCACCTTGACGGACATTGGTTTAAATATTAGTGGCTTGAGAAATTTTCAAGTTTGCACCAAAACGTTTTTTCAATGGTTACAATTTGTTGAGAAGACTGATACTCGATAAAATATGATTAAGAGTAATTTATTTTGCTCGGACTAATAAAATAATGTCGTTTACCAAAGGAAAAGGAACAACTTTTGTCCCATGTGGTTGCTTTTAGTAGGTAGCTCTCCTTTCATGGACTGGAAAAATATTATGTAAGCATAAAAATAACCAAAGGTTAGTGTAAAGATTCCATAAAAAGAAAAATCTCTCAGTACTGTACAATGTCATTTTATATTCTTTTCAGCGGAATTAATACATAAATCACTTCACTCTAAACGAGTTATGATAAAAAAAAATTGGCAATCATCCGTGCTTGCAGTGTATGTGTGCTCTTCTTAGAAATTCAGTAGAATATTTAAATTATTAATTATTGATCCTTCTAAACGTACTCCTTTCAAAATAATTAATTTCATGATAAAATATTTTCGGAAAATGGAATTGTTCTTGAAAAAGCGGAGATATGCAATTTTTTGAATAAATTTAGAGGGAATAGATCGATTAAGAGTAAAATCAGTTGATTGAATTAAATAGTGATTAAGAATTAAACTACTAAAAATACTTAAAGTAAAATTTCAATATCTGAAACTTCAGTCAATTGATAAACCTCACTCATATCGTTGGTTTTTTCGGTCTTGGTCCAAACAAAGACGTTTTTGTATAATTGTAAGTGTGTCATTAAGTTTAAAGGAAATAACCATCATTATTATTAAGAATAGATTCAATTTTAAAAGTAGAAATGGAGAACGTTTAATATTTACTTCAGTCCGACTCATAGCCCAGTAAAGAGCCCCTCCCTCCAACACGTAATGATAAGTTTAAATTTTCTTACAGGCTCACTTACACTACGTTTTGATGACGTTGCTGACGCGGACGGTGAAAAATACGTAGTTCCTCTTTACCTCTGTCGGTTTGACCCGCCTCCTCTTTCATACCCCCCTCGTCCCGTAGAAGGGAGTCTAGGGCTTTGACGTGAGCCTAGATTACTCTGTTCTCAATTCCTACTTCTAAAATTAAATCTATCCCTCTTAATACAGAACCTTTTCAAAGAAGTAGTATTACGCGTAAAAATACGAAAACAGTAACGAAAATAAATAATTAGTCATTATACTATTATTTCTAACATTCCAAATAACTCATTCAGCTTCGCGCAATTTTTTGCTAATTCAAATAGACTGCGATGTCACACGCATATAGCGTATTGATTCGCGAGCACTTCGTCCAATGACAGGAAAGAAGCGAACAGCTGGGCTCTCTCTGACACTCTTCGGCAGCCATAGGCTCTCCTTTCTCAATTTCTATAACTTTCTTGTCTCGTCAATTAAGTTAATTTTATAATCACAGACCCATGCGGATAATGCCGCTTCGAAAACCATCTCAAATCTAACACTATGGAGTGTGTACTGTTTACCTTTCGATGAAGTCCAATAATACAGCAAGAGCGCCATCACGTGACCGCGAAACGATGTGACGAACGTCAGAGATTTTTTTAATAAAACCGGCTTATGTCAAGGCTGCGTTCAGCAGAGCTCAACGAGGAAAACAACGGATTTTGGAAAACTTACACTGGTGAACTATGTCGTCATAATGACGTCATAGCTTTGCTGACCACTTTTCCCTGGACATCGTTGTTTTAAAAATGACGGTACAGCAATAAAGCGTGCAAGGTACCAAGGCCTAACAATTTGAAATCATATTTATAGAGATGAGAACAACTTTAATAATTAAAATTAGAAAGACTAACACATCTCTTAAAATGCTCGCGTGATCAACTAGTTTCACGGAAATTAAATAGATAGTCCCATCAGAATCAGCATGAGTTCTTTGTTAATAACGACGATTGAGACGGCTGCCCGATTGACCGACCGCCATCTTGTTTCAGGCGACTTTAACGCGCCTTCGATTCACTGGTCCACCTACACGACGTCCTTGAGTGTACGGTCTGTGGAGCCTCGACTGCTCACGGTTGTTGCTGACTGCCGTTTAAGGCAACACGTCAGTCTTCCCACTCGCAGCCGTGGCGAGCATGGATTTAGTCCTTACCTTTGAATGGGATATGGCGCATGGGCTTACACATTTATCCCTTTGGGTAAGGCGGACCAAGATGTCCTAACCTTTGCGTTAAACACCCGGCAGTGCTAATCTACTCCGTACTTCCAACCTGACCGGTTCAAGTATGGTTACGGTGACTACCCTTATTGTTGATTGGGTGCGTTATCACTCTGGTCTATGTCGTGAGCTTTGGTAGTCTCTCAGTACGGAGAAGTTAATTTGGATGAAGCACGTTGCCTTCCAACGTTAGCGATCATCGCCGACTATCGCCAATCGTCATGTTTTTGACGCGCTTAATGTTCTTACTAGGCATATAGGTTCCGCTAAGTTCCAGTATGAATCTCGCCTTATCGCTGAAATTCCCGTTAATCCAAAGGCGCTTTATTCTCACCCCTCGCGTTCGCTTAACCCCAGAGCTCAACTGTTGTCGACACTACTGCTGGCATTACGTTTCGCGACCCAACTTACATTGTCGACGCCCTCAACGTCTTTTTACAGTCGGTTTTTAATCCGGAACCCCACGAGGAGGCGGTTTTCCTAACTGCTCGGGATTTTTTAAGCCTGATCAACATGGTTTTTTGATGAAACGGTCGTGTTTCACAAACTTGTTGAGTACCTTGGCTGAAAATGAACACTGTATCTATAAAGGGACCGGAAAACACCCCCTTCCACTGTAAAACAGAACCCTCTTTAGCATAGAATGAGGAGAAGTGATGGAGGGGGGGGGGGTGAATTTTGGAACAGTCAAAGCCATTCAGTTTTTTATGACTCTTCATAAACCCATTGAAAATAAAAAACTGTTTAACGACCGTGGCCGTTCCTTTTTTACTTTTGCGCTCTTTAGAGCTCAAAAGCATTGTTCCGACCTCTGTTGGCTGGACGGCTGGTCGGCTGGTTGGATTTGGTGTAACCGCATAATAAGATTCTTCATAAATAAACGTTTTGAATTTCAAATTTCCCGCGAATTTTTGACTCGAAATTCATCCGTAGTTCACGTTACACCTCATAGGTGGCGTAACGTATTTAATTTCAATTGAAATTATTTTCTGTCGGTGCCGGGCCTCGAACCTGCGATGTCCCAATCCATACGAGACGTCAGTGAAGACGCCCGCCAGCGCGCGTTACCACGAAGCCACGCTTGCTTGTAATATAGAGCGAGATAAATTATAGTGAAGAGAAGAGAGAGGTACAACGATATGGACCCCCCCCCCCACCTCCCCGACGCCCGCCACGAGACGAGAGAGAGCTGTCTGGCTTTAGATATGGACCCCCACCTCCCCGACACGCTCTTCTGGATGCTGTCGAATATATATTGTATCGCGCTAGAGGAGGAGAGACAGACAGACTTCGCACGCGCGCCAGACTGCCTTTAGCGCTGTGTTCCTTTCAATTTTTTTTGCAATTTATAATTAATATATATCTTTTTAATCCTAGGCAAGATTAGATTTCTACTTGGGAACATAAACATTACAATTAATATTATCATATTAATCAAAAAAGAAATTAAAGTTCGCCCCGACAGAAGGCGCGATAAGCAGAGAGAGTTTTCTAATTTCACCAATGATGTAGTTTTTTAAGACTCGTCTGCTTAAAAGTTAGGGAGTTTGATTTACTAATAAAATTAAATGTATTAACAAAATGAAACTCGAGTCAGCGTTTTAAAACTATAACTAGTTTGGGACGTAGGTACCATTGCTCACTATTTGTTTGGCAAGTTTAAAATTAAATGATCACTTAACGGAACTGACATAAAATAATAGGTAGATTTTTGCAGAATTAAATTGCAGATTCTTTGCAAAATTAACTAATCATTTTGGCAGTTTCCGCTCTCGCAGGGTTCCTACTAATAACAGTTACGTAAGTGATAATTATAAAAATAAAATCAACAATTCAAAGATATAAAATGAAATTTATGATCAAATTGAAACTAATTTCAATCAACGAAAAACGGAATCAACGTGTTCATCTCTACATCAACGGAAATATGAAATTTCTACATGAAACATGAAAGTGCTATCAACCTAACAATTTTTAGAAATGTAATTTTAATCAATGAAACATACTCATTTAAAGTTAACTAATTGTAATTCGCTAATTTGATTATTATATTTAAAAAAATTATATTATTTAAGTAATAAATTTAACGATGGTGTTGATAGTACCAATAGAGTATTCAAGGATTGATTATGTTAATATCAACGTATCAAACAAAAAGTATTTAATTATAATTTGGGATTTCAATTTAAATTTATACAGTTTTTTAAATGCCCATTGAGATTGAGAGTCTGTCACTGAATGTTGAAGATCTCCAGTCTCTGCCAAGTGATTTAAATTTTCAGACCCTCTCTGTGGGAAAGGGGGAATTAAATTAACGAGACTTACAAACTGACATCATCCTTAAATTAAATAAGGATTATAAATGAAAAGTTAAATCAAGGTATTGAAGGTTTAATTAACGTTACTATGAAACTCTCAAATTAAAAATTTACAACTTAAGCTCATCAATAAAAAGAACATTAAGATAATTATTAATAGGCATAAACAATTTACAACTTAAGCTCATCAATAAAAAGAACATTAAGATAATTATTAAAAGGCATGGACAATTTAAAACTTTAGCTCATTAATAAAAAGAACATTAAGATAATTATTAATAGGCCTTTCCTATTATGGGGGTAGTTAAACTGTACCAGTCCAGAAAGAACATATAATTTTGTTTAAGAATGGACTAGCAATATTTTACTATTTGGTCTTCCTTAAACTTTGTATTCTGGCAGCTCTGTTGCCAAGAGTTTTTTGTTAGTTTGGCAACCTAGGCCATCGTCACCAAAGCAATGTTTTTTTCCTAACCTCAGAGATCTTAAGACTCATACAGTCACTGGGTTTTAATCTCACGGGAGAGTATTGCTATATTCGTAATTCCCGCCTATTCCAAACACAACCGAGATGGCGCCCCATCCTCAGATATCGATTGATTGTAACCCTCATTTTCTAAGCATGAGATTTCCCCAATCCCATAATCCCCAAATGGAATATTTCGCCCAAAAGATTTTTTTCCCGTTTCGCCCAAGCCCGGAGTTGAGATCTAATTTTAGCCTATGGAAAAAATTAGCCTTTTTGGGTTGGGTTAGGGTAGGTTAGGTTAGGTTGGGTTGGGTTGGGTTGGGTTAGGGTAGGTTAGGTTAGGTTGGGTTAGGTCGGGTCAGGTTGGGTTAGGTTGGGTTGGGTTGGGTTAGGCTAGGTTGGGTTGGGGTGGGTTAGGTTAGGTTAGGTTGGGTTAGGTTAGGTTAGGCTAGGTTGGGTTTGGTTTTAGTCATTTAGTTTGCTTTTATTGCGTTACTTTAGATACACATTGAAGTAGGCGCCGAGTTTATTAAAGCAGTGGAAGGCACGGATCGAGAGGATATTGTAAGGGAAATTATTAGCCAATGTTTCTGTTTTGGGGGAAATATATTTTGGAACAAATGAGTTTGGGAGAGATGGGAATTGGGGAAACTGATTTTGGGTGAAATGGGGGAGAATCCATGAGATATAGGAGAGAACACTCCTCACTTCTTTATCCGCACTCAAGCGGCATCCTTGCCACCCAATGTAACGAATGACCATAATCATATGGTAGAATAAATCTTGGATATTGATTAGTATATCTCGCCTAATTAATCCACCAAGACTTGAACACTACAGTTAATTACTTATTTAATTAAACGTTTAACCAAATTCTTACTAGATTCGTTTTATTCATGATCGGAATGCTTTTTTATAAACAATGGAAAAAAAGCTGAAAATTTTAAATTTGTCGGGGTCAATGAATATAGTAATACTAATTCTAGTCACTAGAGGGCGCGCAAAAGTGTAATCTGGCCGGGGCCATCTTGTTATTTTTTATAAAGCAAACAATCTACCCTTTAGAGATCCAGCGTTCATGGGCTGAAGAAGTCACGCCCCCTCACGTCAAGAAAGACTTCCTAGAGAGGAGCCTGAGATTTCAAACAGTGTTAGGAAAGGAGGAAAAATTTAACCCCCATCCATGGACTTACCCCAGCAGTGACGTACGCTATACCAGCTATTGTAATTGTTTACTTCCTAGGCTAATTAATTCTGGTATAGTGTTTCGATTCAGATGCAGTCTTCATTACTCGTTCTATATAAATTTTCACTTGTTTCGTTCTGAAGAAGTTTATCTTAAATAATTAATTAAATATAACTGATATTAATTTTTTAATCGTCAGTATTTATCTTATTTCTAGTTTAGACGTTTTAAGAAAAGTTATTCTTAAAATGGTTTAAAAAAAGCTATTGTTGAAGTTTGATTTGTAGCGTACACCGTTTTCAAAATTTTTGGAAATTTAGGGTAAATTAGGCGATTGATGCCGTGTATGTGGTATGCACAGCAGACCAGTATTTAATGGTGTTGTTTGAATCTAATAAGTACAGATTGGGGTGTATGTGGTATACACCATACAAAAGACAAGTACGTGGTGTGTGGAGATAGCGTAATAAAGTACAATTTTCTTAATTTCTGTGAACTGCGAACGCGGTCAGGAAATTGCGAACACGTTTGCTGTGAACGCGGTGACAGAGAGATATACACACAGACACGTCCAGTGTAATGCCTCTCCGTGACGTCATCGTCACTCGGAGAGATAAAAATAGGGGTATGCGAATACCACTTTTTGGGTATCGAACCGGTTATCGAATACCAAAAAATTTTCCTTATCAAATACCGAATCGAATAGTTTATTCCAAATCGAATACCGAATAGTTGGGCCTTGGTAATTTTTTCCTTCCCGATTAATCGCGAATAGTTAAGCCTAGTAACCGCGAATATTTAACCCTAATATTCGCGAATACTAGGCCAACTATTCGCGGTTAATCGGGTAGTAACCCTAATATTCGCCAATAAAATTACAAAGCAAGGAGAAGAACATTAAGAAGCTCCTAAATTTCAAAATACCTCTCCTCATTGGTGGTCAAGTATTTCTTAAAATTTTCCTGTGCACTTGCTGGTAGTTTTTGATGGGAGACAAATAAAATTGGCATGATATTTTTTTAAATAAGGTGGGTCTCTCTAGTGCCAAGGACCAAAATTTATGGTAGTCGAACTTTAACCGAATAGTCAGTTCGGTATTCGATATTCGAATCGAATAGTAAAATAGGCTTATCGAATACCGAATCGAATTATTCGGTTCGGTATTCGATCGAATTATTCGATTGAAACGGTTAACCGCACATCTCTAGATAAAAACTTGTGTCAAGGGGAAATTCAAGTAATTACAGGGGATAAAAGAGCTGGCGCAAGCTCAAATGAGGATTGCCGCTGCCTTTGAGACCCTTGCTGCGAGTTTCGTAAAGAAATAGTTGTGTTGGGAGAAAAAAACGGCCCTTTTCAGGGCCATTAGACAGTGACATACCGCCAAAATAAAGAGATGCGTGTTTTTAAGAATTGAATCGTCACGCATGATGACTTAAAACGTCGGATACCCTGTGACGAGGAGATGATTTTAAAAGTGCAAACTCTTCATTTTGGAGGTATTTACTGTCTAGTGACACTTGAAGTTCCGTGTTATCTTATAAACAGACTAACATCGTGAGCATTTGCGGAGTATGCTGCCTTCCCGTGGCAAGTGTTGAAAACTTGCTTTTGCAAGGCCAAACATACACGCTTTTCTACGATAAATTAATTACACACATAAATATAATTAATATTAGAATTTACTTCATTTCAAAATTAATCCAAAGGATTTAAACCATTTTATTGGCATTATTTAGTTCCAAATTAACAAACAGCCGATATCTTAAATTAACCGCTGGCTGATATTGTAAGTTTGCCCATGAAAATTATATCAATATCAACCTATTATTTGCTAAAAAAGTTATTTCCATTTTTTTAGTTGCAATTGCTCTTGTAAGGTTTCAAAAGAAGTTGAATTTTATTATTATTAGTGAGGCAATTTAAATAGGTTTTTCGTTACTTTTCACTAGTCGTTGCAGCCTCTTTCCAATAACTGATTTTAAGGGTAATTTACAATATTTGCCAGCAGTTAAAGAGTCGTAAAGGGATCGGCGGGCCATGGGGGGGGGGGTGGAGGTAAGCAAAACGAAAGTCATCTTTTCTTTTCGGGAAAATACTTTTAAGGTTTGTGATACAACTGGGCCAATCACAACGCCTTATAGCGTTTTCCTTTGGGTTCTCGCGGAGCGCTCCCAAGGAGCAATAAAAATGGTAGTAGTAGTATCCAGCTTCGTTAAAGACTGTTTATGAAGAATAGGATCTCCTAGTTTTATTCCTTATAGGAAAACGCTATTAGATTTTGCTGCGTGGATGATTATAGCAAACAAAGCGGACATGGATTATCTAACGCTAGGGATAGTTCGTTCCCCCCAAAAGATAAAGCATGCATATTCCAAACGCCCTCTAGTAGCAGCTACTATCCCTAACAGGAAGATATAAGAAAATTGGACCAAATATCACGTGTTCTATGACGTCAAAATTCAAATACGGTCTAAATTGGGCGCCGCCATCTTTTCTATTTATTTTGCCTAGAGATGGCGCTGTATCTGCATTCGTTTTGGTACAATAAATTGGGGTAATGAAGAGTGGAATCAAGGAATGATTCGGAGCATGTAGTTGGCAATAGCATTCTATGGGAACAATCCCTAGAGTTAGTTAATCCATGCAGCGGGGATCTCGAACTCTCAGGAGTTGGGGTCTGGGGAAACGCGGGAGCAGGGTGGCTCACAACCAATCATGAGCGATTAACCGGATGCGAGGAACCGCTTTACAACCACGAAGTTGTTATTCCTTAGATTTTTGGGAACGTACTTTCCCCAACAGTAAAACGTACAACCCCACTGGGATGATTTTTGATAAAAAGACTTTTCCCCCTTGGGGGCATTAAAATTTCCGTCCCCCTCAACGAAAGGCTTCTGGCGCCATCTAGCGGCGTAATTTTCGTCCCATAGACGCTAATGTTAAAAAATGCCATTTGAAAATGTGCTCTCAACCATCAAAATGTACTTTTCGTACTGAAGACATTAAAATGTACTGAAAAAGTACAATTGTACTACTCAGTACATGATCACCTCTTTGACGCGTTTTTCATCAGCTGCCGACGTCAATGATTGCGAGGAGGGTGCCTTTTTCTTTAAAAATTAGTCCGCCATCCTTTACAGTCCCTTTAATTTAGGATATCGGCTGTTTGTTAATTTGGAACTAAACAATGCACCTATGGATTAATTTTGATATGAATTAAATTCTAATATTAATTATATATGTGTGTGTAATTAATTTATCGTAGAAAAGCGTGTATGTTTTGGCCTTGCAAAAGCAAGTTTTCAACACTTGCCACGGGAAGGCAGCATACTCCGCAAATGCTCACGATGTTAGTCTGTTTATAAGATAACACGGAACTTCAAGTGTCACTAGACAGTAAATACCTCCAAAATGAAGAGTTTGCACTTTTAAAATCATCTCCTCGTCACAGGGTATCCGACGTTTTAAGTCATCATGCGTGACGATTCAATTCTTAAAAAAACGAATATCTTTATTTTGGCGGTATGTAACTATCTAATGACCCTGAAAAGGGCCGTTTTTTTTCTCCTCAACGGAAACGACGAACAAGTCTCTGTCGCAACCTCTGGCCAATGGGGTTGTAATTCCCATTACAAGGAGGGACGACGTGGGGATGGGGTGATCATCCGCCACAAATGGAGCGTCATCATCTTTCCGCTCAACCTCTTCACCATGCATATGTTGTGCAAAATGCAACATGCCATGACTCTTTGTGAGACAAATTCTGGCAAGTAATGCAGCGCCCTAGCTTTTAACAAGAAACGAAAGCGTTGCTTCAGGCACCCATAACACCTCTCAATGGCAGATCGAGCCTTACAAAAAGCCTCCATGAAGTGGAATTCGGGCGTACCCTCTTCCGCCCCAATGATGGGCACCATTAACCAAGGGCTTAATGGATATCCACTATCCCCTACAAGAGGGATTAAAGTATTAATATTGAAATTTGAAATCCATACCAAGAAACTTTACCGATTAGCCAAGAGTTGTTTAAAGAGCCATCGAGGTAAGACTCCTGCAAGTGGGTTGACAAATCCGTCGACCGGTAGATGTGGGAGTCGTGGCTTGATCCCGGAAAGTTGGTGTTTGCTGATAGAATCAGCAAGTCATAATCGCACACCAATTGAAAATTCAAGGAGTGGTAAAACTTTCGGTTTACATAAATGTATTCCGGAAAGTTTGGGTTGTTGTTCGGTGGTGGAGCGATTGCAACATGGGTGCAATCGATTGCGCCTATGGTTCCGGGAAAGTTGCATTCCTCCTGAAAGCGCATTTTTATGGCCGTTTTTTGCACCTCAGTCTTGGGAAACTTTATGTTTTTATGTACAAGTGCCCCGTTGATCGCTTTCGTTACATCTCGTAAGCAACGACTCACGCTAGACTGGCTAACACCGAGGAAAATGTTTGGCCCACATCTAGCTGGTACGATCCTCGTCCATAAAACCGCAATGCGATTAACACCTAAAAATAAACCATTATTCACTACTGAAAAATCATTTCTGGGTTTCAAATAGTGATTTTTTACCTTCAAATCTACTGGCAACGAGGTAGTTTGTACACCTTCAACAGGCCCAGTCAACGTTCGACAAAGGCCTAAGACCATTTCCCTTATCAACCTAAAATTCCTCTTGAAGCGTAGGTCATCAAGCTCCCACGCTTGATTACCATCTCTAAAGACACGTTGGACTCGTAAATCGCGACGCGTAGCGCGATTACGATCATCAAAACGCAAACGTTCAAGTTCGAGTTGGAAAAATAGCGCAGCCATTTTAGTAAATAAAATAGCGGGAAATAAAATTTTCGCGGGAAATAAAAATACAGGGTGTGTGAAAAAAACCTTTAATTAGGTAAAATTGAGGGAATGAAATACAAATGCAAGGCTTTATTTAGACTTTAGGCGACTATTATCAATTAACTATTCCATATAATTAATTTTAAGAATTTAACTCATTTCAAAACTAATCTTTTCCTAAAGCTTGTGAACCATTTTATTGAAATTTAGTTTAAATATTAGTGATGGCCGAAATGGTTAATTAGAGGATGTCTCTTGAACTCGATGTAATTCAAATATCGAGGTTTAAAAATTATCTACTTAAAATGATAACCTATTTTTAATTGCAAGTTCTCTCCCCACTTGTTAAAGGGAGTTTTCCTCCGCGGTCTAACCCGGTTTCTCCTTTCCTTCAAAACTTGCAGAGGTTAACGGTAATAGTTAGTATAGGGCGCTGTAGGTTAGCTGTGGCATATGGGCTAGCCCCCTGCACCCCTCTATGCAATGTAAAGGGACCCACCTGTAAACAAACCACAGGCTTAGTGTGGAACTTCCTTCGTAGACAAAGCCTAGATTATTATTCTTATCTATATTTCTCTCATTATGTTCCAAAACAACGTAAATTTTCTTATTTTCTGACACAAAAATTGGGAGTGTTATTTTTGTGTCATTCCCGAAGCTATTTCTACTCTTTAACAGAAATTTTTATGATATTAGTGGACCAATTTAAACTTCAACTAGTTTATCCTTCTTTTGATCTAGTTCCTATAGAGGAAAGCAATCAAGTTTCGATAAAAGTAACCTTTCCGATAGTAGATTTTACTAATCGAGACGATTGCCGAGTATTAATATTAGGTAAATGCTCCATAAATATTTTAAACGCTACTCGCAAATTTTGTTTTCTATTTCAGAAGAGTAATAAATACTATCGGTGATCGTTATCGGACATAAATTCGGTTTTGGCTTAATTTTTAGAGGAAAAAATAGCCATAGTAGATAATGTTTGATATGTATTAAAGATTCAATGACACCGAGTTAAAAAAATTGGAATTTTTATTTGGGTTAAGCTTTGATATTGACATCAGTTAAATTACGATACCGGCTCACAATGTTAGTCTGTTTAGAAGATAATTCGGAACTTTAAGTGTCAAAAGACAGTATCTACCTTCAAAATCGAGAGTTACCAACTTTATAACAATCTTCTCGTCACAGGAGGTTGAAATTATAATTATATGTGATAATTTGAGATGTGACAAAGGGGCTCAGACTCAGACCCTCAGTCAACGTGGGGCAAAGGCCTCATACCGTTTTTACTTACTGTCGAGTCTGTCGTCTCTCGTCGCCAAATTCCTCTTAAAACATAGATCATACAGTGTCCACGTTTGTTATTTTATTTCACAAAACACGTTGAATTCGTAAACCTCGACCCGCACCATGATTAAAATCATAAAAATGCAAAAGCAACGCATTGAACGCGTACATTTTTAGAATATAACACAAGCTACTAGCCCACTACAGCCCCTAATACAGCTGTCTAGGGGCGGAAGCAACGGAATGAAAATAGAGGGCGAAAACAACCCGTCAAAGGGGGTAATGTTGAGGGAACGAAATTCAAATGCAAGGCGCGTCCCTTCTACAAAAAAAAACACATTGGATTCGTAAATACGGACGTTTTACGCAATTATAATATTGAAATCTTATACAATTAAGTTAATTTTAAGAAAACAAAGCACTACTTTCAAAGTCTAAACTTTAAAAATACGACGATACGAGAAGGCGAAGTAACGGGCAACGAGAGGTAAACATTTTTTTAAATGGCAAAAATTGACGGTAAGCCAAGGCTTAGCCCAATTTCACCGCCTTAAAAAAAGTGCCAAGTTTAAAAATAAATTGTGGGACAATGATAAGGTGGAAAATTATGAAATTAGACTTATATTAAAGCTTGAAACATACTTTATATTATATTTAAATCCATCCATGAGCAAGTCCTCAAAAATATGAAAATGACAACGAAAAAGGAACCACTCTCAAATTTTTTCCCCTTAAAGAAAGATGGCGGCGACAAACGGGGTGAAAAAGGGGAAAAGAGCTTTCCAAATGACGATTTGGCCGGCCATTCCACACGTCTCATCGGCTATTCATATTTATAAGACAACCGTTAATCTTGAATTTTAATCGTGTAGAGCAGGAATTGAAAACTGGTTTACATTCGGGTTCGTCGCTCATGGGTCGTGAAAATCTTGGCAGGCAAAGGTCGCTCAAATACGTTATGCAGAACATGAGGGTTGACGGTTTTTACACGTTCTCTTCTTTAATTCAAGCGAAAGACACAGAAAATTGCCTATTAAAGATTCCAAATAAAAGAAATTATGTAATTTTGGTTAAACATTAAGAAGCTAAATATGACTTTTCGGAACGTTAATTGTATTTTTAAAATATAATAAGTGTACAAAATGGAAAATCCAATTATGGTCTGTCTCTCTCTTTTGGAAATGTCAAGTAGATTAAGACTTGATTACTTTTGTTATTTTGTTAGAATCTAATTTATTTTTCTTGATAGACCTTCTTGGTTTCTGGTATTTTATTAATTCTTAAACGACGCACTTATAAAAGATATAGCGCCTTTATGCCAACAATAAGTTCAACATCATAATTCAAGATGAAACAGAATATGGTTTTTAAACTGACAGTACATATTGATATGATAAAGCTATAACAGTTTACTCGTAGTCAGTTACTTCATGCCCGTTTTTCACTCGGTGTTCAAACTGGTACAATCGAAATTCGGCAGAAATCATATATCTTCTATTTTATGTTCTTGCAAGTGTACAATTTCAGTAGAATTGCTGGGTTCGGGAATATCCACTGTTATGGTCTTATCATACCAACATGTAATCCAAGTTTAATAAACATATTCTGTTTCATCTAGAATTTTAATGTTGCACTTTTTGTTGGCATAAAGATGCTGTTTGTTTGGTAAGTGCGTCGTTTAACGTTTTGCATATTTCGTTCCTCTTTTTTTAGACTTTGGAACACCAACTTTTAGAAGACCAACCAAAACCGAAAATATCCTTCTGGACATTTCTATAGTATGACATTTGCACTACATTTTAATTTAAAGCCCGTCGCAATTCACTTGCGCGGTTAAGAGTAATCATTGATCAAAAATGACTCATTTTGTACAATTTTCGATAGTTTTTTCTCTGTATCTCCAATATTAAGTAATATTTACTAAAAGAACTTTTAACATGCCATAAGAATGAAGCTCTTTACACATTACAAACGTCAAAACACACTTAAACCTACTAGGAGGCTAACTTGGTGCACCCGAAAACCACTTAGTTTGGCAACATCCTAGAACTCAGTGGAGGTCAAACATATATAAATATTGTCACAATGAGCCTTGTGAAATTTTTGCCAAAATATCGCTCCTTTATAACATAGTATTCTGGTCTTATAATTCGTTAAAAAATCGGAATTTAGGAAAGTATCCCTTAACATCGTTTAAGATGAGGGGTCGGTCACACCCGAAATCCCGTAAACCAAACGCGAAATCCAATTTAAGTAATCCGAAATCAATAACAGAATGAGAAACCCGGAAAGAAATCAAACCTATTTTTGCTGATTCCAAAATCCCATGGAAAATCCGAAATCAGTAACGAAATCACAAAATCAGCTAAAAAATCAAAAAATCCGTTAAGAAATCACAAAAGCAATAAAAAAATCAGAAGCAAAATCAAAAAATCAGCAAAGAAATCGCGAAATCCGTTACAAAATTCACGAAATCCAGAATAATTAAAAATAAATCACAAAATCCGTTGAAATCACGGAATAAATCTCAAAATCCGAGGAAATCACGAGAAATACCCCAAAATCCTAGGAAATCACGAGAAATACCCCAAAATCCAACGAAATCAAAGGAAATATCGCAAAATCCGACGAAATCACGGGGTTAATTTCAAAATCCCATGAAAAACGTTGTATTTTACCGAATTTTGAAATCGAGCAAAATCCGACGAAATAAAATGAAATACAACGAAATCGGAAGAAATCAAATTGGATATCGAAATCTCGTACACTTTTTCCAAAACGTCCAACCCCTAGGTTCAAACACTTAAATGCGTCAAGAAAACGATGATGTTATTCCAGTTTGACCACTAGTCTTTTTTATCATAAACATGATATTCGAAGCTTTACGAGCTCTATCTATGGCAATTATCTCGTATAGTTGTTAAACTCTGGTTACAAATAAGAAACTTTAGCATATTGTCTGTGCCACCTTTGATTTAAATTATGATTATATTCATATTTATTGTTTAAAGGAATATCATACATAATCGCGGTTTGTAGTGGCGCTGAAAGAATTGAGCACGTTTAGCAGCAAGACCAGCTTCGAAAGACGACTTTTTTCAGTTATCATTGACTAAAATATCTCAGAATATGTCAGCTAGATTCGGGGCTTTCCTTTTGACATTCACTTTACCAACATTTTATAAGGAATGAGGATGAGCGCTATACCAAGTGAAAAACCATGGCACAAGCAATAAGAGATTAGTAGAGGTGTGCGTTTAACCGCTTCAATCAAACAATTCGATCGAAAACCGAACCGAATAATTCGATCCAGTATTCGATAAGCCCATTCTCAATATTCGATACGAATATAGAATACCGAACTGACCATTCGATTAAAGTTCGACTACCATAAATTTAGGTCCTTGGCACTAGAGAGAGACCCACCGTATTTTAAAAAATAGCATCCGGAAAATTTTATTTGTCTCCCATCAAAAACTACCAGCAAGTATTTTAGGAAATACTTGGCCACCAATGAGGAGAAGTAATTTGAAGTATAGGAGCTTCAAAATGTTTTTCTCCTTGCTTTGTATTAATTTTTCGCGAGTATTAGGGTTACTACCCGATTAATCGAGAAAAGTTAAGCCTAGTATTTGCGAGTATTAGGGTTAATTATTCGCGAATAAGAGGCTTAACTATTCCCGATTAGTCTTTTAGTAAAAAATTTCCCAAGGCCGAACTATTCGGTATTCGATTCGGTATTTGAGAAGGAACTTTTTTGGTATTCGCTAAAAGGTTCGATACCCAAAAAGTGGTATTCGCACACTCCTAGAGATTAGGATCTAGTGTAGAACGGTCACTTATAATTTCAAATCATTGTTTAATGGTATTAACGTGAGTAGTGTAGTGAGCGATGTGTTTTCCCTGCACTCATAGTAAACGGGTCGAGAATACATTGTCCTCTTTGAAATGCAAAGTTCAAGTTCATGGCCAGAAATCTCAATGTATTTTTTGGATTAAAGGGCAAATAAATAGTGTGAAATAAAGATTTAATTTCAAAATCCGCAGGGTTCTGAATATAATGGAGCGCAATTTTATCCACTATAAATCAATTACGAAGAAAATTATTTACGAGATGTCAAGATGGAGACGACCTCTGGAGGAAACTTTAACTTCGACAATCAAAGCAGTCAGTGGATCTTTACTCTTGTGGCTAATGGATGATGCTATTGCATCGTTCGTTCTCTTCGGAGAAATGATTTCTATCAACAAAGAGTAATATTAAGAACATATTGGTCTGAAACAAATCGGCTGCAATAAGAAAATCCAAAGTTCTACATTCACCATTATTACGGTGAAAACGTAAAAATACTACAAGGCTACAGGTGAGTAATTGATATTTGCAAGTTTTTGTTAAGTTAGAAGGGCTTCTCACTTTTGCAACGTACAGTACAATGTGCAGAGCCCTTGTCGTTTTCTCTCCTAATTTGACTACTGTGGTCAAATCGAAATCAATAAGCATCAAAAAGTTTAAATTTGAAGTAGAGGAGTGCGGTTAACAGTTTCAATCGAATATTTCGATCGAATACCGAACCGAATAATTCGATAAGTCCATTTGCACTATTCGATACGAATATCGTATACCGAACTGACTATTCGGTTAAAATCGGGTACCATAAATTAAGTCATCTGAACTAGTGACACCCATCTAATTTTTAAAAATATCATCCCAATTTCATTTGTCTCCTATCAAAAACTACCAGCAAGTGCCTATGAAAATTTTAAGAAATACTTGGCCACCAATGAGGAGAGGTATTTTAAAATTTAGGAGCTTTTTAATGTTTTTCTCCTTGCTTTATATTAACTATTCGCGAATATTAGGGTTACTACCCGAATAATCGCGATTAGTTATGCCTAGTATTCGAAAGTATTAGGGTTAACTATTCGCGAATACTATGCTTAACTATTCCTGAATACTAGGCTTAATTATTCGCGAATACTAGGCTTAACTATTCGCGAATACTAGGCTTAACTATTCGCGAATACTAGGCTTAACTATTCGCGAATACTAGGCTTAACTATTTGCGAATACAAGGCTTAACTATTCGCGATCCCAGCAAACACAAAAGATCCTATATTGAGCGGACATCAAAAAAACCTAAAAAGAGCAATTGTGGATATTCCTAGAGTTCCAAATGTCCGCTTTATCCCCATCCCCAGGACATCCATAGTAAAACCTTTGTGACATCCCTCGGATTTCGAGGGTTTATTTTGTCCGTCCAAAAATGCTGAGTAGGTTTTAAGAATATTAGCTCAAAATTTGGGACAACCTATTGACATTCCACCTGATTTTGGGGGGGGGGGCATTTATTATGTCCGTCCGAAATGCCGAGTAAATATAAAATATAAAATATAAGCCTTGCTCCCACAAATGTTCTGAGAACGTCTCTGGATTATGAATCGTTGTTGATATGGATATGCTTAGGATATCTTTTGTATTTCTTAAATTGAGCATAGACACTTCCAAATAACATTGTTGGGATGTTAATAGTTAATAAAGACCAAAATAATTCCAAATGAAAAACCCGGCCGTTTTATTTGTCAGTTTAAATAGAACATCGTATCGTAAAATTGATTACTCGTTGGTTTGCTGAAGTTGCTTTTTGAAGTTGTTTCTTTTCATTTTACCCGTTCGGATGCGTGATTAAACAATGATTTTATACTTTTCTCAACATCTGAAACAGTGGCCTCCTTGAAACTTTTTAATCCTCTAACAGTCTCTGCATGGTTAGAATAAGTAAATTAAATATTTAAAGTTAATTATGAATTTAAAGGGATATTGAAGGACAACATGATATCGTTAGTCAATCAAGGCTGTAGAATTATGCATGAAATCATTACCAAAAATCTCGTTAATGTATAATTTTCAAAATTGTGATTTTCACGAGACGAGAGAGAGTAGTTTACTGCGAGCAATCACGCACCGCATAATTATAATTGCCTTCGATAAACAATCACTGATTGCACGCGGAAAATTCCTTTCACTCGTGAAACTATACATATTTAAATTAGCGAGTTGAAATCACAACTTTGAAAAATAATTCTAAACTAACGAGAACGTTTAAGTGAGTTTTCCCTATGCTTTTAAGTTTAAAATAATTTGTCGCCGTTCTACATTAAATAACTAGAATGTTCGTTACCTATTGTTATTTTCATCAGCCTTAAATTGCATAGCGTCCGTTTACCTTTCCTGCCTTCCCAACTATTTTGTCTAGCAAATTCGTCTAGGAGTATCGTTCCTGGAGAGGTAACACAAAAACGGTCATCAAAGAGCAGTTAAATAAAATATAGTTTCCCAGGACATTACTCCATGGTGCGAAAAAAGTAGCAGTCAAAAGAATGACTCATTTTAGCCTATGCCCTAATAAAAAAGCATTACATGCTACCATGATACCTTGAATTTACTTTTCTACAGTAGGCATACTTCTACCCATTTAATGCACTTCTGCCAGGTAAAATTTCAATAACGATGTTAGAAGGAAGACTATTAAAATTGTCTCATGTTTCTAAACAAGTTGATGAGGCTGAATTTGTTTTACTCTACATTTTCGAACATTTTCTTGTTTTAGGAGCCAGTGTTTGGGGGGGCATATCTCAGTTGCAAATTCTTGTACAACCCATGTTCTTTGATACTTCCACTCAGTTTGACCCAAAAAACACGCCCCTTGATTTATGAAAGACTAACGAGAAACACCCTGTATATTAGATAGTTTGTAAAAACATTGTTTCTGAAAAAGGAACCTCGTGCAGATATTTCATGTGGGTGGATCCAAAGACTATTAAATGTTTAGTGCCTATATAGACGGGAAACTCTTCTCAGTTTGTTTTTTAATGTTGTGCCTATATAGACGGGAAACTCTTCTCAGTTTGTTTTTTAATGTTGAGAGTTAAGGAGGGTTTTTTTTAAAATAACATTAAACTAAGGTCTGAATTAGCAAGCTAAACATTTAGTCATTGTTTGTTTTAGATGGATAGAGGAAAGTCTTCATTTGTTGCGAAGTACAACGCATGGAATACACTACAAAGAGTATCTGGTGATTTTGCAAGTGTTTGGCCACCAAACATTTCGAGGCTATTTGTTAAGAAAACTCTAGTTTACCCACAACAATTATCTAGAATCGCCAGCTTTGGCTATTTAAATGGCATTCCGGTGCAAATTCTTATTCATGCGCTCTCACATAATAAAGTTGACCACATTTATGAAGACCCATTAAGATGTGTTACACTTCTATACAAATTGTGGGACACATGTACCGACATGAAAATATCGATTGGTAGTTACTCCGTCCCGAAGAAGGCTTACTGTTATTTGGACGGAAGCAAGTAAAAGGAATTAATGTTTTTAAAGTACCATTATAAATGTAAAATGGTTTCAAAATAATTGGAATTCAAGAGGACGTTTTGGCAGAAAAAAGACATTTATTGGGAATTGTCATTGAAGATAAATGGTATTTATGAAAAAAAGTTTTATTTTATCCCATAAAATAAGTACTTATTACTTATAACTATAATAAAAAATGTTAAGTCATTCGATAATTATTTTAAACAACTTGTATTGATGGTTGCGCGACTCTTATACTAGAACCAGAAGGGAATTCCATCGCGTTGTCTGCTACAGTGTGAATAGCTGAATTCTGGTTCAAGTGTTTATTACCTACTTGAGCCAACGGTTTAAGACACCAACTTAAGCAATTTTCATTTGAAAAATGCAGTTTATTATTATTTTGTTCTCCACTCACTCGAGCCCCCTTAAGACATTAAGCGTAGCAACATCGACAGAAGTTCGTTAGCCAATCAGGGAAAGGAAGGGAATTTGAGGTTGATAAGAGTCTTGTATCAGTTGTACAACATTATGGATATGTAGAGTGCCATTCTTCTCATATTATTCCTTTCTGCTAATCCGAGTCGCAAGCGGCGACTATAGAGAAGATTCAGTCTTCTGTAACCAATGATGTGGTTCAATATATGGCTGTTCAGAAACCGAAAAGACAACCAAATCATCAACGAGCACACAGCGTAAACAATCATCAACGTCAAGCTACACACATCAGTCAAAAATCATCTCCGTCCAACAATCCGCCTTCACATGAAACTTGTGGACTATGCGGAGAATGGTATCCTCATACCAAGTATCCCAGCCCTGCTAAGGGTAAAACGTGTAATAATTGCGGCCGAAGCAATCACTTCAGCAAAGTCCGTCGATCTCCAGCGAATATATCACGATCACGATCATCTCCACTATCTACACGCCGCTAATCGTCATATACCCCACGGCGTTTGCAACCCTCCAGAGTTAAAACGCTGGCTGTCGATACCACCGACGATCGCGTCAACAACCCCGAGAACGACGATGACAACGATGATTAATTTTCGTTCACCTTATTTGGCAGTGAAAATGTATCCGCCTTCTTACAGCTTATAGATGTCACTATGGAAGGGACAAACGTCACCCTACTTATGAACACTGGAGCCAGCGTCAATCTTCTAACTCATCAAATGTATCAAACGCTGAAGAACCAACCACATCTGCTCCCATCAACAGCGAAAATTTATCGATATGGGTCAAACACGCCCCTGAGATTGCTAGGAACGTTCGGTACAACCATCAAGACCAAAAACTAGGGCTGTGCGAATAGTGGTTTTTCGAACCGAATCGAATAGAAAATCTCCTATTCGAAATCCGAATCGAGTACTCGTTTAAACGAATATTATTCGTTTTTAAAGAAATGCAGTTCGAGCATAGGGAAGTGTGTTGTAGAACGATTAGAGACTCGTGGCTTCCCCTCTACTAAAAAGCTAGACCTTATTTGTCCATAAAAAGGGCTGTGCATTTTGATCCTCCCTTCGTAACTAGACGAGCCCTTGTAAACATGAAAGATGACCGCGAGCCACTGACGTTGAAACCAGTTTTCTCTTAACCGATTAATTTAAATGGCCGTTTTAACCGCTCCAAAAAACTGGACAAAAAACTGGTTTGCCAGAAAAACGGTTTTATCCGGCCGTTTATGATAGATATTGTAGGCTCGGTATGCGCAAAAATTATGCGAGGGACACTAAATGACTGGAACGCTTATGTCTCGGCCCTAGAGGCCCAGTCTCTACTCCTTCTTCAACACACCTCCGTGCTAAGACTGAGTATTTCGTGAAGGAAAAACAAAACACCGGGAACTGCGCATTCGCGTTGAAATTCAAAAAGGAAAAAAAAGACCATACTAGTCCTTAACATTTTCAATCGAATACTCGTTTACTATTGGAATTTAGCACCTAGGAAACGATTACTCGGTTTATGGAACTATATTCGTTTTTAAAACGGTTATTCGAATTTCTTTTCGAATAACCGTTTTGTGAATCGAATACTCGTTTTTGTCAAAATGGCAAATTCGATTCGTCGAATCGAATACTCGATTCCAATTAAACGAATAGTATTCGAAAATTCGAGTATTTGCACAGCCCTACCAAAAACACTCAAGCCCACAGTTCTTTTCACCGTCCATACTGGGGTATCCCAGCCGGCAGGCATTGAATCTCATCAATCCACCAGCGCTTACTCGACACACCGTTGAATTCCAGAGCTCTGAAGATATCACAGATAAATATCCACGTCTCTTTCGCGGTATTGGCAAAATAAAGGACATCGAGATTACACTCGCGATAGATAAATCCATCTAACCTATTGCGCAACCCCATCGCATAATACCATTTCATTTACGAGTAGCCCTCGAAACCGAATTAGCACAGCTCCGAAGAGATGATATCATCGAACCAGTCACGGGACAAAGTACATGGTTTCCCCGGTGGTACTGGTGGTTAAGCGCCCATTACCGCAACCGACAAGTAAGAATGAAGAAATCACTCCAAGCATCTGTCTTTGCGTAGATATGCGCATACCAAATACTGCGATCATTCGTGTTAGACACGTCATGCCTACTAATGAGGACATTTTGCAGAAGTGAAACGGAGCTACCGTCTTCACCAAATTAGATCTAAATAAAGGCTACCATCAGCTCTTACTACACGAGTCTTCACGCGATATCACTACGTTTAGCACGCACATAGGACTCTTTCGATATAAACGTTTAAGTTTCGGAATATGTTCGGCAGCCGAAATATTGCACCTTGTCATTTATTGCACTATCCAAGACATCGATCACTCATTCAACGTGTCAGACGACCTGCTGGTCTACGGAGTCGGGTACACTGAACATGATGCTGCTCTAGTTAAAGTTCTAAAACGCCTGGCAACCCATAATATCACACTCAACTTGGCAAAATGTGAATTTCGCAAACAGGAACTCGCATTTTATGGTCACATCATCAGCAAGGACGGTATATCTGTCCACCAATCGAAGATTCACTCGCTCCGCAGCATCGATACACGTACCACTCCGGATGAAATTCGCAGTCTCTTGGGTCTCGTGACCTAATGCACTGTAAAAAATAAGCGTGCTTTTGGCATTCAAAAATGATAGCGACCGTTCAATTTTGAAAAAGCCTCAATTGACATATTCAGATTTAACCAGTGAGATTCAATTTTGAGCAAGGAGTGTTTAACGCGTTCCAAACTAACCATTAGCATTCATTTTTGAACAAACTACCGTCATATCGGTCAGAACCTAACTGTAGCATTCATTGTTGAACAAACTACCGTCATATCGATCAGAACTTAACTGTAGCATTCATTTTTGAACAGCTTATATTCAAAAAGGAATCTTTATATCTTCAATTTTGAATAACCACCTTGCGCTTATGAAGCGTTCAGTTATGGTCGTTATTGGATTCTACTAGGATTGTAATAGTTTTCAAAGTAGAGCGTTTTCGGCGTTCAAATAACAACTTTAGGCATTCAAACGAGGATGTTTTTGGCGTTCAAACGAGATTCTTTTGATGCTCAAACGAGAGAGTTAAGGGCGTTCAAACGAGATTCTTTTGATGCTCAAACGAGAGAGTTAAGGGCGTTCAACGAGTGTTTTTGGCTTTAAAACAAGACTTATAAGAAAAACAGCGTTCAATGGGTATTCAAAAGTGAGCGCAATTGTTCATTATTGAACAGTTTGGAAATGCCAGGCGTTTAATCAGGAAAGGTGTGCAGTATCATCCAAGATCTTGGGTATCAAAACAAAACTTTCAATAATAATCCAATAATATCTCAACAATTTACTGTGACTTGCTTATTTACCCTGAATTAAATATATATTTGTCTGTATAAACATCATTATATAATAATATCAAAGTAAATGTTACGGATTATGGTGTATTTCACCAATCCCTTATATTTACATAGGCCTTCAAATCGGTTGATAATGTAATACATACTCCATTATAGTAATAGGGCACTTGATAATGAACACGCCCCTTAAAAGTGCAGTCTCTCTTCATATAATTGAATTATTATTTAACACTACGATTAATGTATGTAATTTGTTTCAAGTTCACCCGCACTGAGGTGATGTACTAGATTTAGACACATTAGATTTCTCCCTTATCAGTGTCTACATTTATTATAGTTTGGCCTGACATAATTCATTCAATAATGAAATTTGAAATCGAACTTCTCTATTCAAAATTCAACGCTCTAACAGTTAAATTTCAATGCTTCATTAAACGCTTGCCCACCATGTATTATTAAATGGTGAACAACTCAATTTTGAGCGTGAGCAATTGAATATGAACGCTCGATCAAAACTCTCCGATGTTGCTCAATAATGATTGCAAAAACATACAATATTAAACATTTAATTTTCAAATTAAATTTGAACCGTTTCGTGCTTAAATTTACACGATATACTTATCTCTTACGCACCGTTCAAATATGAATATTTGAGCAAAGAAACTATTCAAATTTGAACGCAAAGAAACTATTCAAATTTGAACGCAAAGAAACTACTCAAATTTGAACGCAAAGAAACTACTCAAATTTGAACGCAAAGAAACTATTCAAATTTGAACGCAAAGAAACTATTCAAATTTGAACGCAAAGAAACTATTCAAATTTGAACGCAAAGAAACTATTCAAATTTGAACGTTAAAGCGTACCACCAACGAGTCGGGGCTAGGTACGCCTAAGCATTCAAAAATGAACCTCTCTTTTTCACAGTGTTGTCTTGGACGCAGACGAAAGATCCGACTGTGTTTGTGCAAGATTGACCGCGAGCCAAGCAATTATGTGTTCCCAAAGCGCATTCGTCAATGTCTGAAACAAATAATTCGAGGTCAACACGACGACTGTTTTGAGGAAATCTCTTAAGGCCAGCATGAAATGGTCAGACAAGCGTCAACGTTAAATAATTTACATTGTTAAAATAACATCAAAGTCATGAATCGTGCTTCCAATTAATTTTATAAAATTGAAGTTTAAAGCAACAGGCGGCTGGCTCATTATCACCCCTAGCATTCTGGCTAAGATGCCTAAAACTTTTCTGAAAACAATTATTTCATAGTTGAATGTAGTCCCTGTACAACAGTTACAGAATTCATGTCATCATTTCAACAACCCGGTCGAGTTGACTCTAAAAGATAACGTGTAATTTCTTCGGCACATTCAAAGGTATACACCAATGACAATGAGTCACTTGGTCAATCGGATTCTAAGTGTTTAATGAAAAATCGACTTAAGCATTGTACCTTCGCAAGTCCTTTAAGAGGCGTTGTATAAAGCTCCTGGTGGACATCTGCCGCCATCGGTTGGCACTTGTCGACGTCCTCGCAGTTGAAGCCGTTCGAGTGCAGTTTATAACCCGGTTCGCAACCGCATTGCACCAAACTGCCCCCGTAGTCCGTGCAAGAGTGAGTGCAAGGGTTGTCCGAGAGACAACGGTTCTGAGCCGGACCCACTGCCGGTAGTACTAACCAAAAAGAGACAAAATTAATACTCGCTTTAGCCACTCTAGAAACAATGGTACTAAAATTCCTATCAAATCTTATGCAGGGTTGGTACGGAACCTGGATAACCTGGAATACCTGTTCTGGATAAGTCAGGGATATGAAAACTAGGGGGAAAATGTCAGGGATTTAAAAGTTTTTCCTAATAAGTCAGGGATATGTCAGGGATTTCGTTATGGTATATAAATCCATACTTCGAGGAAAGCTAAATATGGGCCAGGTATGATGAAGTGGGCTCTGGTAAACACGTACTTAAAATGGTCAGAGATATTGGCATAATTTGGTCAGGGATAACCTGGAAAAGTCAGGGATTTTCAATGTAAAAATTTCGTAAGAACCCTGCTATACTTTTTAAGCTATTATCTTTTATTTTCGACGAAAATATCCTAAAGTTACTATATTTTTTAACCCATTTTTATATAATTTTGCAAAATATCCTTTAAAATTCTATTTGTTTAACCAAAATGGGATAATTGAAGAAGGATGACACTCTGTGTCCTTTAAATACTTTGGTTTATGTAACATTATTCTTCCCAGGCTGACTCACCCTTTCTCGATTGCCCTTCACCTTATCAAACTTCTTATGGCTAACTATTGTACCGTGCTAGGCTGAATTCTATAATTGTTTGACACTAAATGCCCAGCAATCAACCCTAAACCTAATCTTGACGTGGGACAGAAATGCACAAACGCATGAGCATAGGCAAAACGTTAAGCAGCGCTAATAGAGTAGTGATGAGGGGGAACTATTATCGCGTAAGTGATTCGGTTTTGTAACCTAGTGCACTCTAAATGTAAAATGTTGAAATGTATCATGTTACAATTACCCCACCTGCTTTATTGAAGAGAAGTATTATATACTTTTCATTTAACCCATTCACATTTGATTTCATCAGGGATAGATATAATTTTAGAAGTAGGAATGGAGAACAGAATAATGTGGGCGCGCGTCAAATACCCGGACCCCCTTCCACGGGAGGGGGTATGAAAGAAGAGGTGGGTCATTGCGACAGAGGTAAAAAGGAATAACGTATTTTTCACCGTTCCCGTCAGCAACGTCATCAAAACGTAGTTCAAATGAGACAATAAGATAATTTAAACTTTTCGTTACGTGTTGGATGGAGGGGCTCTATAGTAGTAGTAGGGACTATACAGATAGACATGGATCCAAGATGGCCGCCACTACCCAACTCCAACCAAAGTGCCAACCCTAGATTGTGTTTAAACCAAACTTCCCAGACAAGTCCGGACTGGCCCGAGCTCGGGCGTGTTATTTTTCAACCCTAGATTGATGAACTGCTAACCCTAGATTGTGTTATTTTATGGAGAAATCTTACCTGATATTCCCTACCTTCCACCGTGCTATGGGTATTCCTGCCTTCCACCATGCTATGCCCCAAACAAGTCTAAACCAACCCAGACTTGTGTTATTTTGCCAGATTTCTGTTTGAATTTCCCGCCATAAACCTTTTTAAATATGTATGAGAAACAAAGCCAAATATACGAATAAAGATTTTTTAATAACAAGAAAGCAGTATCAGACAATACAGATTAACAAGAATATAGATATAACAAAAATATCAACATTGTTTGTCAGCGTCATCAAGAAGGCATAACAAAAATATCGACAAACTTTTGATACCCTGCGGTTCGATCACGGTATCGACAGGACAATATAAGGTCAGTCCGGCCGACTGGGGCGTAGCGCGGCGTAAGATAAACGATGCCGGATGAATTTTGATGAAAGACAGGCAGGGTAATCGAGGATTGTTAGAGAAAGACCTTTTAAGTGAAGTCCTCCATTGGTTCTCGAAGATCATGGGCCGAGGCTTGGTTGTTTTTCGCCACTTCGTTGATGTCGTGAAATTGTTAAGTTTGAGAAGGACATCGAAGTCGTGATTCCAATTAGAGACCCACTGAAGAGAACGTGTTCCAACTGGTGCAGGGCACGTAGAACCTTATGTGGTGAGGTGTGACTTGTGAGCTTTTACGGGCCATGTCCCATAAAATTCTTCGTTGACCCTTTACCTCCCAAAGGAAGTTGCATTCGAGCCACTGTGGGGCCTGGTCTTCTCGTCCAGGCCTGGTTGTTGTCGCCGGAACTTCTCCTTCATTGCAATAGTCAGTTGTATGGATGCAAATGACACTGCAATGAAGGTCGATTCATGAACCTCCTAAAGACAGGGAAACCATGATCAATGTTTAGTGGTGGGCCGCAAAAATGCGACTTCACACAAATTTCCGCAACTTTTTGCGCAGCCAAATGTAGCCAGTAAAGATTACAAAACAAGTTACGGAAGTCGAGGCACATGAATCGAATTTGGTCTCTTCCCAGGCTATTCCTGAGACGAGACGGATGGAAAAATCGAATTTGAGTCCACGATCGGCGGGTAAAGACATCTTCGTACTGGTACTGAGTAGCTTTATGGATAAGCGTGTAGTTAAACAACTGATAACTCTCTCTTTAAAACACGGCTCTTATATACTAAAATATCGAGGTCAAATTTAATATTAGAAGAGTTCTCTAGGCCGATTTACTCCCATTTAACCCAAACCGTTTCTCCCAATTCCCATATCTCCCAATCCCATTTGACCCAACACTATGTCTTTTCCCCCAATTTCTTTTCTCCCAATTCAGCATAAAACATATGTTAATAAATTCAAAGATAATTTTTTTGTTTTATTAACAATGATATGTTTTACATATTCAGTTTAGTTTGAATTTCCATTTTATGATTTCTAGATATTCAAGTGGAGTTTTTCTCCCCGCATCCAGTTCCCTTTTTAGTTGTTTTATTCTTTCCTCCTGAATCTTGTATTTTCTGTTTGGTGGTCGAACAGGTTACCCCCATTTCACCCAATTTAAAACACCCAATTCCTATTTACCCAAACATCATTCAACCCAATTCCCAGTTCTTCTATTCCAATTAACCCAATATTGCATACCCAAAAAGACTCAAATAGAGTAGAAATTGATGGTTTTATTTATTTATTTTTTCATTTCATAAGGGTTACACTTACTTGAAGTGTATAACCGCTCCAAAGAGGAAGAGACGTCCTCCTAACCAAAACAAACCTAACCTAACATAACATAACAGTAATGTTTTGGAAAAGGCATATTATTTGAGAAGTCAATGAAGCTAAACGTCAATATTTTGGAAAAGGCGTAACATTGTTAAATGATTTATAAAATATTACTAACCTAACTTAACCAAACCAAACCTAACCTATCATAACAGTAATGTTTTGGAAAAGGCATATTATTTGAAAAGTCAATGAAGCTAAACAGGTAGAAAAAGCGTACCATAGCTAAATGATTTATAAAATATTATTAACCAAACCTAACCCAACATAACATAACAGTAATGTTTTGGAAAAGGCATATTATTTGAGAAGTCAATGAAGATAAACATCAATATTTTGGAAAAGGCGTACCATAGTTAAATGATTTATAAAATATTACTAACCTAACCAACCCAAACCTAACCTAACATAACAGTAATGTTTTGGAAAAGGCATATTATTTGAGAGGTCAATGAAGTTAAACAATAATATTTTGGAAAAGGCGTACCATAGTTAAATGATTTACAAAACACGAACTTTCACGTGGATCTAGGAGAAAAATATAAAACATTTAGAATAACACTTCACATTAATTGGTAGGAAAATTATTTAACCTAACCAAACCTAACCTAACCTAACCAAACAAAACCTAACCAAACCTTAAATAACCTAACCTAACCAAACAAAACCTAACCAAACCTTAAATAACCTAACCTAACCAAACAAAACCTAACCAAACCTTAAATAACCTAACCTAACCAAACAAAACCTAACCAAACCTTAAATAACCTAACCTAACCTAACCTAACCAAACCTAACCAAACCAAACCAAACCTAACCTAACCTAACCTATTCGCATTAAAAATAATCAAAGTCGTTTTGAAAGCAACCCTTTGCAGCATAAAATATTAGACGAAACCATTCGATTGGGAGAAATGAGAATTGAATAGTTTGGGATAAAAATTCCGATTGGGAAATATAAGATTGGGAGAACTGGGAATCGGAAAGTTTGGGATAAAAATGTATTTTGGGAAACACAGAATTGGGAGAAATGGGACCATACCCTCTAGGCCAGGCTTTCGAGAAATTTATTTTTTTACCGACCCCCAATCTTTAACCCCCACTCTTTAACGTACTATTAAAGCGGGACGTCTCATATAATAACAGCCTCAAACCAGCGGAAACAGGTTTGAACTAGTCAGGGCGGGTGGTCCTTTTTTATTGGAAGAGGGTCGGGTTTAATTAACTATTCACGTAGATGTTTCATGGATGACGACTTAAAACTTTCCTTGTTTTGAGGAAAATATTTTATTGGAAGCGGGTTAATTAACTATTCACGTAGATGTTTCAAGGATGACGACTTAAAACTTTCCTTGTTTTGAGGAAAATATTTTATTGGAAGCGGGTTAATTAACTATTCACGTAGATGTTTCAAGGATAGCGACTTTAAAGGCTTAACAATTTTGTCGTTTTGATGAAAATAAACTGAGTGTTTTTCAAGATTGTCCAGGGCTCAATGGGTGAAGGCAGGGTTTACTATTGTGATACCCAAAAGGTGACAGGTTCAAATCCTGGCCCAGCCATCGAGCCATGGAGAATCTTTTTTATGTATAAAATAACGTTAGCCTAAGAGATCAGTGTTAGTTGGTAAACAAGCGTCAGTCATGAATGACGACTTCTTTTTAACTCTAGCGTCTAATACGTGTCTAGATATATATCCAAACAATACCCAGTCAAGTTTTAAAAATTATTTGCAACAGCCCTTAAATTTGAGTAGTGATTATGAAGTTGGGTTGGCAGAAATCATATTTCCAAATCATTGGGTGAATATAAGCGAAGATTTTAACAAATTCGAAATTCAGGTCATAGAAGATCCAAATCGTGGCAATTATACGGCTGTTCGTGAGCCTGTTGAATATTATAAATTAGAGTTACCAGCCAACCTTTATTCCAAGACCAAGGAGTACGAACTTCCTAAAAATATTGTAGAGCTTTTAAATGACGATGTTAGAACTCATCCGTATTTAAAAAATAAATTACTTTTTAAATTAGTTAATAAATATAAAGACGGAGCTCGTGCAAATAATCAGCTAGATTTAAACTTTCCCGTTTATTTGCAAGTTTTAGGCGATGAAAACATACGGGTCAAAATAGCAGATGGCTCTCCCCTATCCACATTATTTGAGTTTAAGGGGAATAATTTCGAAGACGTTCCTTTTATATCCAAATTTCCTGTATCAAAGCATGCGCGAAAAATATCTTTAAATTACACTAACAATTACGTTGAAATCGAAATTGAAAATGTTGGAAATAGTTTCAAAAAAAAATTTGATTACAAGTATATTCCTAAGACAGCTCTGAAGCGCAAAACTAGCCACGAAGTTCCGTCGATAAGAAGAAAACCTCAACCGGAATATAAGCCTGTAGCCCCATCTATACCTATTTTACCGCGAACTACTCCCTTTCTTCCGATTCCTATTACTGCAGCTAAGCCCGTAGTACCTGTACAACCGCAGCCAACCAAAATAACCCCTCCTCCAAAACGAAAACCTTCACCACCACCCAAAATAACCCCTCCTCCAAAACGAAAACCTTCACCATTACCCAAAATAACCCCTCCTCCAAAACGAAAACCTTCACCACCACCCAAAATAACCCCTCCTCCACCACCCCTGAGACGCTCCTCTCCTCCACCACCACCACCACCACCAGCCCCGAAACAAACCCTACCACCGCCCCCGAAAGCCTCTTCTCCTCCACGACCCCCGAAACCCCCTTCTCCTCCACCACCCCCAAAACCCCCCTCTCCTCCACCACCCCCGAAACTCCCCTCTCCTCCACCACCCCCGAAACCCCCCTCTCCTCCACCACCCCGAAACCCCCCTTCTCCTCCACCGCCCCCGAAACCCCCTTCTCCTCCACCGCCCCCGAAACCCCCTTCTCCTCCACCGCCCCCGAAACCCCCTTCTCCTCCACCGCCCCCACCCCCGAAACCCCCTTCTCCTCCACCACCACCCCCACGCTCAAGACCCCTCGCCCCCTTTGAACCATTAACACCCACGCCTTCGCCCACACCCCCCTCATCTCCAGAGCTACCCGTTTTACCTACTCCCTCACCACCGGCTGTTGAGGAAATAGTTGTGTTTCCAGAGCCAATCGATCCGCCCGCCAAAAAGCCTGAACCAGTCGATCCGCCAGCAAAAAAGCCCGAGCCGCCCATTAACCCGGAAGATTATGATAACTACAGAATATTGTTTCTACCGCAAACTTTTAGAGCCCGTGACACGCCTGAGAAAAACGCCGAAGGGCGTTATCGGGCGGTAGCGCGGACTTTAGAAAAATTAGTAATAAATAAAATTCAATTCACATATCACGTAGTAGATAATTGGGGCTATGCTATCGTGTATAATTTTAGCACACCAGCATGGGCGGAAATTAAATTTTCTCCCCAATTAGCTAAATTGCTCAACCTCGACCCCGATAAATATTATACCGGAAAGCAGCAATGCGGTCCCTTAAGCCTCACGATACAAGAATATACCATAAATGAAAACAATGCCTATCTAGAATATCGAGTCAATAGAACCATTAAGCATTATACCGCCTGGGAGGAGCCATGGATTTATTTATTGTTCTCGGTGTCAGGCGAGTTTAAAGCGAAACAATCTTTGGAGGATGATTTTAAAATATATTATGAAATCGCCGAAGAGCTCAAAATAAGCTCGAACAACCACGATCCTTTAAGATTGCACAATGCTGAATTTAGCGTTATTAAACAAGGATCGGAGCATTATTTTAGAGTCCATTGTCCGGCAAAAATTGAAATGAAATTTTCGCCGGATTTGCAGGATATATTAAATTTAGAAAATGAATACGTTGGGGGGACGACGTTTCTATCCAATAGGCCTCTAGAGCGTAATATTACGCATTTTAAAACTACTAACAGTACATGCGTATCATATCGCGTCCACTTTTCATTAATGTATCTTTTTACAAAGACGGAGACAACGAAAATCAAAATACCGGCGCGTGAATATACCTGTGATCTTACCCCGACCGGTGCGGTAATCCCCTTTTCGCTACATTTGAAAGTGATTAACAAATTATTGGAAGTTCAGCAATTTATGACTCGCCGTCATTTTAAAATCTTTATTCTCAAAACGGCGCCAGAAAATAGATACACACGCGTCTCGAAATAGAGCGAGGTGTTCGCATATCGGTAGCTGGACCGATGGCCAAGTTATTTAACATTCCCGAAGAGGGAGAAGTTTTGCAACATAGCCACTCGGGTGTAGCGTTGGTGAACCCCCGATTGAGATCAATGACACTGACAGAGGCTAATAATTTTTGGACTAGCGAATACGATGTTGATAGATTTCCAGAAGATCCAAATATGGCTGACCAGCCGTCCCTACCCGGATATCAACAGGATAACCCTCAAGGCAAACGAGTTGACAATTTTGCATGTGAAATTCCTCCCGGGGTTTATTATCATATTAGCGATGTTTTAAGTGCCATGGGCGAAGCCATGTCCCCGGCGCATAGGAAAAGTTTTAATTTTACGCAAAATGTAGACGGAAGCGTCACGGTTTCAACACTTACCGATACGGTTTCAATTTTGTTTCCCAAAACAACACCCGGAAGAGGGCTCGGGAGGCTGTTAGGCTTTAGTGCCAATCAATTAGATCGGTATCTTAATAACGAGACGTCGGATTACCCCGCGGATATCATGAGAGGCGTCGACGCCATGTTTGTCTATACCAATATTATTCGTCAACAGGTAGTGGGTGGTGGTCAAGCCCCTCTTTTAGGCTTCATAAAAATGCCTGCTTTTTCGCTGCTCGACGAGGAGAATCAAGAAATATTTAACAATATCGATTTTTATCCAATTTCGATTAGCAATATACAAGAAATTGAAATTGAACTAAAATCTGATTACGGGGAAAATATCCCGTTCAATATAGGCAAGGTATATATTAAACTGTTTTTTAGGCGTAGGCGTCAATAGACCTTTAGCAATGGTGCCTAATAGATATACTCTGTATTTCCAAAGAGGATCGTCTCTGCCATCTTTACACGCGAACGTTTTCCAATCCGGAGGTCGCTTCAGTGTGGGCGGTATCTTTAATTCTTTATTGCGAAAAATTACACCCTTTATTAGGCCGGCCCTTAGTACGCTAGCATCCGAAGCTGTTGGTTTGACAGGCAGAGTTATTAGCGATGCTCAAAACCCCACCATATCACCACGTGAATCTATTAAAAGAAATGTCAAACAATCTATTAATTCCCTACTACATAAAGGCGTGGACCGCTTTGTAAATACTCAGAGTGGAACGGGCCGAAAAAGAAAGAGGACTGCCAAAACAAGCCCTAAGAAACGTCTTAAGCGTCGCACTAAACGCGATTTTCTAGACTAAACATGTCGACCTACGAAAGCGTTCTCTCCGATTTTGAAGTCTTTGAAAAGCCGGTAGTGAACAATTATATTGTCGGGACTAAAACAACAGCTCATTATCCAATTGCCCCGCTAACTAATGCTAAATATGTAGAATTTATTATTCCCCCCTCTAACAATTACTTGGATTTGACTAAAACTCTTTTGAGATTAAAATTTCGCGTCTTACATAGCGATGGGACTGTCATTCCCGCGGCTGAGAAGCAAGTTTCGGTGACAAATTTAATAATTGCCGGGCTCTTTTGTCAAGTAGAATTATTTCTTAATGGCGTCGCCGTCCAGCAACCTAATAATATGTTTCCATACATGGCCTATTTGAAAGTACTTTTAAATTATGGGCAAACGGCGGCCAACTCCTGGTTAACTTCTATGCTATACTATTTGGATACAATTATTGAGCCGGCCACGGCTCTCGAAGATGCTAATATTAACAAAGAAGATAATGGCATCGGGCGGCGCAGTAAACGCGTCGCCAAATCAAAGACGTGCGACGTAATTGGCGAGTTATTTCTGGATATGTTTAAAACGCCCAAATTCTTACTAGATAATATTGAGGTTCGGATTAGATTGCATCGCAGCTCCTCGGATTTCGCCATTATCCACAATGAGCAGAACAAAAATTATAAAATTGACTTAACGGAATGTACCTTGTTTACGCGCGAGATTGAGGTTAATCCCGAACTGCAAATAGCGCACGCCCAAATGTTAAATTCCGGAATAAACGCTCGCTACGAAGTAAACTCTGTCGTTATGAAAAATTTCTTAATAACCGCTGGAACGCAAGATTATATTAGGGACAGCTTGTTTTCAGGGCCATTACCATCGCGAACTGTCGTCGCTTTCGTTGCTAATAGTAAATTTGTGGGGGACGCCACTTCCAACCCCCTAGACTTCCAGCATTTCAATCTCGATTTCATGCAATTTTCGTTAAACTCTCAAAATTATCCCGATATACCTTTCACGCCTAATTTTGCCGATGATCAATACGTTAGATGTTACAATTCCTTATTCGAGGGGCTCGACACATTAGGTCTTGACCGAGGGAATATTATATCTTACGATTTATATAAAAAAGGCTTCTTTATCGTTGTTTTTGATTTGAGTAGAGAACATCTCGCGTCTTTAGGTTTAAATTCCATGCCCCAGACTGGTAACTTGCGATTATCGTTAAGATTCAGCGCCGCGCTAGCCGAGAACGTCACGTGCATTGTTATGGCCGAATTTCCAAACAATCAATTAATTATATCTAAAAACAGAGAAATTATTTATAATCACCCCAACGTATAAAAGACTAAAGCATTAAAAATACAATATCAGTCGCGAGTCAACATGCACCAAGTCCACACCGTCACGCCGAAGGTCGACATTTGCGTCATTAAATCAATCGAACCTAAAATCTTAGTTCAAAGATCGGATACGCGTACAAAAACTATATTAAAACCCAACGCTTGGTACGCTTTGTTTCGGTTTCAAAATGAAATCACCTCTTTTCTCGAGGGAAAAATTCCCCGCTATCATATTTGGTTGCCCGTCAAAGAACGCCTCAAGCTGGAATGCTTCGTCAATTCGAAAGAGGAACGTCTAATTGATCTTCGATACTATGAACGAGGCAGCGGAAGTCGTTATTTCCTCAACTTTAGCACCAGCGAAGGATTCAGCCTGGACAAAGCAGGCTGGCAGACGTTGCTCAATTTAAAGCCTCTCATTGACGAGACTCTCAAGGCTAAAGGAATAGCTGTCTGTCGAATGCGTGAATTAATTTTAAACGAGCTCACCACCACTTTGTTTGACGTCACTTCCACCTGCACCAACATCGAGTGTCGAAAACAAATCTGCCACTCTCAAAGCTGCTCGGAATTTGACAAGAATTTCGGTGATCGAGTCGAGCGAAATTTGCACGAAGCGCTGCCTCAGCTGGACCGGAACAAAATTTTAAGGCAGTTTGAGGATGAAAATGGATGGCTAGATGATCAAGAGGATATTTACTCTTATTTTGCCAACAATTTTGCCGATTTAAAGAACGCCTTGATTTATGGTTATTAACTTTGACGGATGTTTAAAAAAATGTATTGATATATAGTAATTGTTTAACTGATATTGTTATTGTAAAATACCTTTGTGGATAATAAATAAAGTTGTTTATTGGGAAAACATTTTAGTCGTTATTTACACTCGTTACAATATGGATACTAAAATTAGAAAAATTTATTACGACGTGGCTAATCCGGCCGCTTATGGGTCGCTAGCCAGGCTACAAAAAGCTTTACCGGGCGTGTCCAAAGCAAAATTAACCGCCTTTCTCGAGAAACAACCCGCCTACACGAAACATCGTTTTAGACGCTTCCGCTTCAAAACCAATCAAGTGTACGCCTCGAGCATGGACGACGTTTTTCCAGCTGATCTGATGGATCTACCAAAATTAAAACGTTTTAATAAAAATGTTCGGTAAGTCCTGTGCGTCATTGATGTCCTAAGCCGCTACGGCTGGACAATACCTCTTAAAAACAAAACATCTGGCGAGGTCATTGAAGCTTTTAAAACCATATTTCGAGAGAGGATTCCGTTGAAAACATACTCCGACTTTGGTGGCGAGTTTAGTTCCCGCAACTTTGATTCCTTTTTGAAGCGCAACAATGTGCAAATACATTTTGCCCGGAGTCAACACAAAGCCAGTTTAGCCGAGCGTTTTATAAGAACAATTAAAGAGCAGATTGCCCGGGTTATTACGGCCACGGGAAATAAAAATTACGTTAAATATTTACCTTTAATTACTCGGGCGTATAATAAACGGATTCATTCAACTACCGGAATAGCGCCGGCTAATGTTAAAATAGACAACGAATCAATCATTTGGAATAAATTGTACGGTAAATCTAACGGAATTAATCGATACGCACCGAGATTTAAAATTGGTGACCACGTGCGTTTGTCCATAGCCAGTCGAGTTTTTCGAAAAATTAGCTCTGGTGGGACCTTTACTGACGAAATATTTCGCGTTGTTGACGTCATTCCAAGATCTCCACCCGTGTATCGCGTAGCCGATTTGAAGGGAGAAGAAATTCTGGGCGTTTTTTACGCCGCCGAATTGCAAAAAGTCTCGTTACCTGAGACGGGACTCGTCAAGACTAAATTATGAACACTTCGCAAATAAACGCTCTTTTAACTTGCGACAAAAGGACGCGATCCTATTACCTGGGTTGCTTCCCGGTAGATAGGCTACCATATCGACCGAAACAACGCAAATTTTGCTTTATATTTAACAATGAACCATCTGGTCAGGCTGGACAGCATTGGATAGCGTGTTATTGCAGCAATGACACGGTGGAAATGTTCTGCACAAACGGAAATTCACCGCGATACTATAAAGTTAATTTAAAACAATACGGAAAACGAGTTGTTTACAACAAGCATCAAATCCAACACCCTTATTTTCAACTGTGTGGTCTGCATTGTTGTTTATACCTAACATTAAGGGCCGATGGAATCTCAAGGAAGACGATATTAGACGCCATCTATGATCAGAATCTTAAACTTAACGATTATGTCGCTTTATTATATTTATCTTTACATTTAAAAAAACATGTACACAGATATTGTTCGCAATAAAACAATTTTTATTTTGTCTAAATATTACATTTAATTAATATCGCGCCATTTATTGTGCCTCTTTCTCCTCTCGTTAGATGGAACCAGCGGTCCTAAGTTTTGAAGTTCATCTTTTTTCTTCCGAGGCTTTTTTTGTTTTTTTTTCTTCTGCTTGGCAGAGGCGCTTTCAAACAGGTTTTCCAGGTCCGTTAAACTTTCCGCGTTGTCTTCTGGTATATTTTCCTGTTCATCGACGACTTCTTCTTGAAAATTGCCGTCGTCATTGCGATTTGCATATCCAACAGCGCCTTCTTCTTCTTCTACCTCTCTTTTTGGCGTGAAAAATGTTTTTTGCAAACTTTTTGCCAAAATTTCAGCTTGACGCTTAACCATATCGCCAACATAGGTTGGCCCAAATTGCTGGTAAAGTTCATCAAGTGTAGGGGTTCCGGCTTCGCTTTTTAAAACTCTCTCCCGAGGCTTAATTTTATAGCGTGGCGGCGTGGTAAAAGCGCTACCTGAGGAGCTTAAGGAGGGAGATGACGTGGCAGAACATAGCCATGAAGATTGTTTTTTTCGAGACGGCGTTTTAGGGGTGGGCAATAATGGCTGTGTAGACGCGGTGGCAGTCGCCATTGAGGGCATCGTGACTTCGAATTTAGGTAAAGGGATTTTTTTCTCGATACTTAAATATTTATTAAAGGCGTCTAAATATTTATATAGTTTATCACGGGCGCTTAATGGCGATTTTAAAATATCATCAATCTCTCGGTCCAAGGTTGAATGTTCTTGCGCCGCCGTTGAAGTAACGGCGCTAGCCGGCACTAGCACCATTTGTTTCATAGCTTAGCCGCTATTGCTTGGACAATTGAGAGCAAGATTGCGGCAAGCAACGTCGTGAGAAATCCACCTGATTGCTGCAAGAGCAACTTCTTTTTGCTTTTCTGCGACAAGGTACTCGATCCTAATTGTCTAATAATTTTCTTGTACTTGGCCAATCTTTTTTTACGGTCTTAAAAAAATGCCCCCGCCCTTTAAATTCTTACAAATTGTTTGAATGCTTTTTAATTGAGGCGTGCTACTATTGTTCAAGAGTGTACGCCGTTGTTTACAGCTAGTTTGTCGCAAACTTTGTAAATAAGGGACAAATTTGGCAAATTTTGATGAGGGACGCGCTACTACGAGGCGAGAACGTTTTCCTGATCGACGTTTAACGCGCGGCGCCATTATTCAAATGACAATTAAATTTAATCGACATAGACATACATAGGCCCCTCGTGAGGTAGAACTCGAGATCTGAGCCGTAAGTTGTCCGGAGTTTCTAGTTTTAAATCAATTAACAAATAACTATAGGGTTCTTTAGTGGCTAGCCTGTACGCATCCGTAATACGTTTCGGTTTATCGGGGCTAATCTGTTGGGCTAGATAACGAATAGAGGCGACGTCGCGAGGATTTTTCATTATTATAAAATACGAAGAGTTTTGGGAAATTATTCGCGACTGGCTACCTTTAGGAAACAGTTGTTGCGTAATAATAATGACCGTATAGCCTAAATGATGCGACGTCACGCACACTAAATCGGCAATATGAGTTTGTTTAAATAGCTGACTAGCCAAATCATCTAGTACCAAGTAGGAATCGCGATGAGTTTTCCAAAATTCCGGATCGGCGGTGGGTAATCCTTGAATAAATTGAATTCCCGGAATTAATTGTTTCAATTTCTCGTAGTTTGGTTGCCAGGCCGCGTAGAAATAAATAACCTGTTTATGCGGCGGGTCGAACATAAGTTGATGATTTTGCAATAAGTTACTTAAAAGAAAGCTTTTTCCCGCTTGCGTCGGTCCCACAATTAGAAACTGGGCGGGTGTTTGGAACTTTAAAGAATGCGAGACTGACTCGGCTGGATTCATCTTGATTAATAAACATTTTTATTTTAATTAACAGTTTATATATATAATATATATAAACAAAAATACAATTAACCCAAAACCCAAAGACCCTTAATAAACACAAATTAGAAAATATTTACACAATATAAACGAAACCCTTTTACCCAAAAAAAATTCCCCTATTAAGTAATTGTTTTTTTTTAAAGTTTCTCTTCTAATTCCAGACAACGCTGGCGGAAGCGTTGGGCGTTGAGGAGGTCAAAGTTGACGCGCGACTCGGAGGGTGGTAGGATGTAAACACGCACTACAGTAGCAAACACGACGGATGGATGCGCACGCGCACTTTTTCGGTTCCCGACCGCTCTTCGTTGGTGGTTGGGCATGTCTGAACCAGATGGTCGCAAACATCCGTGCCCTCGTTGGTCAGGAAGTCGGGAAACCCTTGCCGCAGTGGTTTGTTGTTGCACGGTTTTTTGGAAACCATCGCGCACGATGGACTGTGCTTGCGATGCTCCCTGGATGGACTGTCCGTGCAACGCCACTGATACAAGGTGATGCCGCAAAAGGCGCAGCGCGTCGTCTGTGTTTCTACATCTGCAAGATAGAAACCGTCTTTGGCCAGGGCTTCGATGGGAACGCAAGATTCCCACAAGCCCTCGAAAGTATGTCTTCGCCTAGCCTCGTAATTCATGCGCGAGAGATGTTGAAGCGGATGCTGACTCTTTAAAACCGTACGGTCGACTGGTTGTCAAATCCGCGTTCAACACTCTTTTGTCCGAGGTTCGGCGAAACTTCTTGGTGAGCTTAACGGTCTCCAACTGCAGCTTGTATTTATCCCGTTTAAAATTAAAGGGGACATTGACTATCACTTCCTTTTCCGGATTCATCGCCACACTTTCAAAGGTTTCAAAGTCAATTTTTCCAAATTTTCTCGATTTAAAGTTAGGCCTTTAATTTTTTGACTTCTTTTCCTTTGCTAGTGCGAAACGAGTAACATTTCGCGCCGGTACTACAAAAGGAAGTTATATAATCACCGTCGAGTTCATCCGCCCAGCAACCGATATGATTGCCGGTGGGAATGTTAAATTCTCCCGGTAGATGGCGGTAGATTATTGAGTCAGTGTCACAATTCAAGGCTGCGCGGTCTAATTTAAGCAGCATCTTGTTCAATTCGAGTCGCCCGTAGCACGAGACAAAACTACCCACGATGGCCGACCCCAGTTTGTAATCCGAAACGTAATCGCTTTTGGCTTTGTACGATAAGAGAGCGATTGACTCCGTAATTGGCCGCAAATCGACTAGTTCCAGAGTGTAATCGCTCGCGTATCGTATCAATTCGTAATAGTTGTTAATAAAGATGCTGCGAATCTTTCCCGTGTTCAACGCCATGCGACCCCATAAAGAATTTAAATTAATTTTTGCGATATTCCGCAAAGAAGGATTTGATTGAATATCCGCAACGGTTAGCGAGAGCTTTTCATTCTTGTTTATATCGGCAATATACGCTTCTTTTTGCAGAGGCGTTTGCGCGTGAGCTGGAAATCCGGAATTCTTCACTTTCAACGCGATAAAATCAGTCATGTACTGCGAGAAGAAGTATTCCTTTATGGGATAGTGGTAAACTTCGAATATATCGAGGAGTTTATAACCATGTTCCAAAGCGGCATAGACTTCGACCGTTGGCCAGACTGATTCGAAGGCTCGTTCATTGACAGTGTGATCGCAGATTTCCGCTCGCAGTTCTAAACACGTGCGACAGAGGGCGTAGGCTAATTTACCACCGCTGCGGAAGGGAATTAAGGGGATGTGAAGATCTTGGGGGGGCCAACAGACGACAACTCATAACGCCAAAATACCACCCTGGCGATTTGTCAAAATCTCTGTTGTAAATAATGGGGTGGCCGCTAGGGTAGGGAAAATCGCGACAGACTTTCGGATACAGAGAAATAATATCCTTGTAGAAAATTTCTCCTCGCCTTGCACGTGGCAGTTGAGAACACAATTTTCCGTTCGTCCCCCATAGAGAGCGCTACGAGCTGATATTTGAGGCCGGAAAGTTAAACTTTTGCAAAAGGCCTTGGCTTCGGCGTTTTCTTTTAAAAGCTTAACAAATTGACACTCAAATATGGAGGTATACTCATAGCCGGGCATATTCTCTTTAACAAAAAGCTCTCTATCTAGAGTCCGTTCGTACAGAAATCTGTTGCTAGCCTTGAGCTGGTTATTGTAGACATTTAGTTTTTGACATGGACAACCGTGAAAGTAGCAACCGTGGAAATCAAAGATTTTGGGCGGAGTTTGACTGTAGCCATCGACTAAATAGCAACCCACGCGATATTCTCCCCCGTAGCTTAAAGCAGTACGCAATTTTATATTTTCAGTTTTCTCCACCCAAGCGAGATATTTTAAGCTAATTTGACTATGATTAAATTTTGCGTTATAGCCATTAGAAGGAACGATACCCATGCTGTAAGGTTTATAGTAGTTGTTAAGATAAATAGTGGTTAGAGCACCCGCCAAAGTGATATTTTTTAAGCAGAAAGGGTCTAATTTTGTTAGATCAACGTAGATTTTTCTAAAAGCTTCGACGCCTTGTCTTAGGACTCGGACATCTTGAATGCAATATTTAATAAGCTCCTCTTTGATATTGTAAATAGATCCTTCCATTGACGCGTACCAAGTTTGAAAATCTCGATAATCATTGGCCTTCATCTGAGCCACGTTAAAATACGAAGCTTCAGGGATGACGCCAATGTAATTCAAATTTTCTTCGGTATGAAAATCAAACGGGAAGAATCCTTTCGCCACATCGCCGAGGCTAAACATGCTGGTGAAATTACGCAAAGGCTGACTAATATAGTTAAAGCTATCGAGAAATCTAATTTGCGGTCCCTCGAGATGAATCATAAGAATTTTACTGCCGTCAAAAATAACGGCAGGGGTGACGTGTCTATGAACTAAAGCGTTAAGAATTAAGAAGTTATCAGAGCGACGACTTGGGTGTTAGTAAAGCGCGGTTGATACGTTTTACGTTTTTGTCCAGTCAAAACTACCTGTTCTACGCTAAATAAATAATTTAAAAATTGCTCGACGCAATTGGCGCCGTAAAAAATTTTGGTTTCAAAGCCAGCTTCAGTCTGCACGTCGCAAACTAGTAAAATTGGGACGTGGATATTATTTCTGAGAATAGTCTCAATGTCGTAATAAATAAACCGCGAGGCTTTCTTTTTGGTTTCCAAAGGCATAGCAAAATGCTCGCCAGGCGGATGGACTATTTTACATTGAGAACATTCCGGATTGCAGTCGTGATCGTCCCCCATCAGCCGCCCGCACTCTAAACATCGTTTCTGACTATCGCAGGTGCCATTAAGAACATGAGTGTCGAAGCAGGGGCCGGGGAAGAAATAGCGGTGGCATTTGTCGCAGCGTTTTAAAACGTCCTCGCTGGTTGAATGAAAAGCTTCTCCTTGGCAACGGAAACAGATATAGGGTTTCATATCCTCGGGGCATTTATGCTCTTTTAACAATTCGTATTTATAAAACGATTTCAAGCATAAATCGCAAGAGATACAGCCGCCCATCATACCGTGCCAAGTTTTAGCGGGGTGGATATGGTCGCCAATTTTTAAAAGATAAATAAATTTAGGAGCTTGGGGTCCTTTGAAGAATATGGTAAAATTATTCGCAGCATCAACTATTACAATCCGATAATGGGGAGCTAAATAATTTTGAAATTTTTGAATATCTTCTAGAGTAACAAAACCTTCGGGGACGTCGGCTTTTCGGTGCAAGATTTTCGCAATATTACCTTGAAAGGTGCTATTGCGTTTCAGTTTGAGAAAATTTTCCAGGTTAAAAGGTTGACCTTGCTTATTTTGTTGATAAAAATTGCGATCGGCCAACTCTTTACCCAGAACTAAACTCCGCGCAAAACAGAGATTATCATTGCTCTCTATAAAAATAAATTGGTTATTTTGTTTTACGAAATAATCCAAATTAACCAAAGTTCTATTTTTGATAGATTTATAATAAGTCCCTATATTGGCATCGAGGTTTAGGAAAATTATGTCAAACTGAAAATCTTCCCCATTAAAGACAAAATCCCGACTAGATTGCGTTACTCTATAGATTGTCCGCATAATTCGTTTACTGGTGAATTTATCAATTTTTATAAATTTAATATTAACGGGGGTCGTCAATCCGGGGGAGCTTAAAACAAATCGAACCCGATTATACCCGGGATTCTCGGCTACTAATTTGCGTATAACTTCGTCGAGAATTTTCCGAAAAATTCGAAAAAAATCTCGCGTCGGAATGTCATCCAAATTTTTAAAAGCTATACGCAAATCGATTTGTTTACAGTGCCACTTGCGACTCGTTTTGTCAATCTGCCGCTTAATTGTGTAGTACCGGTTTACCTGCGCGTTTTCCTCCTCCCTTTCGCTACCCTCCGAGTCGCTGCCGCTGCTGCTGCTCGAACTCATTTTTTAAATTTCTATCAGAAATAAAACAATTAGAAAAAGCGCCTCGTTTGCAGATTTATTGTTAAATAGATACGTACTTTACTGGGGGGCTGCTGTTTAGCTTCCTCATCCTGTTTGACGGCCTCCACCAGCTTGTGGAAGGCGTTAAGCAATTTAACGCCTTCGCTGTTATTTTTTTTAAGACTGTTTTCAGTCTCTTATGATCGCACTCCCAGACCTTATCGGGCTGGGAGTTTCTGATATCCGGAAACTTATAGACCGCTACGTCTATGTAAAAATCTCCTTGGCGTGGGGTGACCTTCGTCTCGTAGTACTGGCCCTCTTTTCTAAGGCGAAAGGACCCCTCGATCCCGCTGGACCCGACGATATTTTTTTGCAGGGCGTCCTGCACAAAGCTCTCGTCGTCGGAGTCGATAAGAATTTCCGGCGGCGGTGGTCTTACAAATTGGGTTAATGCGCGGCGACCGCGACTAGGGCCTGGTCGATCCCCGGGAGAAGACGGCGGAGACTCGAGTAGTGATTGAGAGAGCGATTGCAATTCTTGATAGTGACTCATTGCTGGTAGTTCGATTGTGAAAATCTACTGCCGATGCTCCAGCTTTTATACCAAAATCTCAGGGCCATTTTTTACCTCTCCGAGTGACGTATGTCACGGAGAGGTTCTGTAACGATCGTGTGTGTCTGTCTGTGTGTGTGTCTGTGTGTGTGTGTCTGTTGTTACACCCACGTGACCGCGTTCGCAGTTTCCAAATCGGAGCAAACGTGTTCGCCATTTCCGAACTGCTTTCACAGTCACGGAAATGGCTACTCTACTTGAGTTCTCACACCACCATCTTCTGGTCTTTGTCCATCCCACATGGACACCAGTCTGTACTTACTGGCTTCTAATCACCACCATCTTCTGGTCTTTGTCCATCCCACTTGGACACCAGTCTGTACACACTGGCTTCTAACACCACCACCTTCTGGTCTTTGTTTTTGTCCATCCTACATGGACGCCAGTCTACACCTGGCTTCTACACCACCATCTTCTGGTCTTTGTTTATGTCCATCCCACATGGACACCAGTCTGTTCACCTGGCTTCTACACCACCATCTTCTGGTCTTTGTTTATGTCCATCCCACATGGACACCAGTCTGTTCACCTGGCTTCTACACCACCATCTTCTGGTCTTTGTTTTTGTCCATCCCACATGGACACCAGTCTGTATACCTGGCTTCTACACCACCATCTTCTGGTCATAGTTTTTGTCCATCCCACATGGACACCAGTCTGCACACCTGGCTTCTACTCCATCATCATCCTTAAGGTTAAGACATACGCGGCGATCGGCCAGGGTTACGAGAAACGTCCGGCCTCCCAATGGCGGGGCTTCCACCAAAGGTTCACGCAATTGCGCTGTTCTTATCCATAGCTGCGATTCGAAATCCTTATATACTACCTATTAGAATAAGGTGAAGCAACCGGCGTATGCTTCATTTTAAACGCCAATATTAGTCAAGTCTCTCAAGAATGTTTAGATGTTCTTTATCAAGACGATGTAACGCTCAATAAGGCGAACAACTAACGAAGAAAATATTTAATATTAATTATATTTATTTTAATATTTAAGATAATCTTGTTTCTAAACTCAAAATTAAAACGGAAAGAGTTAAAAAGCAGTCTATGTTTTTGTCTGTGTGTGTCTGTCCGTTGTCACACTAGTGCGCCGAGTTAGCAGTTCGCTTTGTTTTGATGTGTTAAGAAATCCTACAGAACCTTAATATTCACTTTTTCATAATATAAAGTAAATATGTGGAAATCTTTTTCGTAATTACGATGCATTTAGTACTTTTGTAGCTTTAAAGCTCTGTTTCATTTTGATATTCCAAGAATGTTTTTTAATATTGTTATTTGAAATGGATGTTTATATATTACTTAAGCTATACTACATCTGTTTATAGCATAATCCTTTCTATAGTGATTTCAAAACGAACGCAACGATATTGGTCAAATGTACTTTTATTTGTCAATAGGCCTAGTGAACCAAAAAGTAAACGCTTGGGTTTGGTTTTCGTTTCTGTAATGCAGAGACATTAACGGTTCAGAGTGAGCCGAAAGTTAAATACACTGTTAAAAAATTAGGCTTAGATTTTATAATATTGGTGGATATCTGGCCCGCGTTCAGCAGAGCTCAGCGCTGTTAGCAGTGTCCACCAGGACGGGATTTTGAATTTGACGTCACGGTGCTCAGCGCTGAGCCAGCGCGGTCTTCAAAGAAAATAGTCGGGTTTTGGGAAAACGTGACGTAAAACGCGTAGTTCTCAGCTTGGCGAAAAAACATGGAGGAATTAATACAAATAGCTCTTGCTGATTCTGATGGGACTATAGCTATTTAATTGGCGTGAAACCATTTGATGACGCGAGAATTTTAAGAGACATGTTACTTTCTAATTTTAATTATAAAAGACGTTGTTATCTATCTCTTTAAATATGTTATCTTAAAATTTTTGTTAAGCCTTGGTACCTTGCACGCTTTATTGCGCTAGCGTCATTTTTAAAACACCGATGACCGGAAAAAAGCTATGACGACAGATCTCACCGGTAACCGTTTTCCAAAATCCGCAGCCCAGACCAGTGAAAGGTCTGATCGTAATCGGATTATAGCTTCGTGTTTTCATGCTATTTATGGTGCGCATTTACTTCCAGTGTGTGTAGCCACAAAGAAGCTTTGGTGTTATGTAACGTTAACAGTCATGTTGACAAACTAATAGCGATTTCCACTGACTGCACTAGAGCACTCTAAGTGCACTCTCGGCGCGTTTTCGTCCGCCACTGGGAACACGAGTGCAACACTCGCCCAGAATCGCGTTTTCCACTGACCCCAAAAACTGCCCGAGAATTGCTCTTTCGTGCTCTGAAAAATTCGACGGAGCGACGGTGCTCGAGTATGACGTAATAAAATTAAAATGGCGGACCATGGGGTATCTCATAGAAGACAGGCTCTCGCTTATGCTTATTTATTTCTGGAATCATCTTCTTGAAGTTCTGAAGATGAAGAATACGAGGTTTTAAAGATATTACGCCTCTTCCTAAAACCAATAATTATATCAGAGACGTTGTCGATCATTATTCAAAATAGATTTTTTGAAAATTAATTGAAATGTTAATTCTATTAATTGGTTTCGGCCCATTTGCGTCAAGATATACACACTTTATTGCAATTTCGTCTCCGGCGCCAATTTTGATTATTCAGAGCGCGCTCTGACCTCTCGATCGTGTTCCACTGACGAAACTATTCTCTCCAAAACTCGCTGATGGCAGTTACGTCATCCTGACACTGAGAGCACTCTTTGGAGCAGTCAGTGGAAATCGCTATAAGAAAATCGTTGAGGTGAAACGAGAGGATAGTGTTTACATGGCAACCCTGTTGTGAATATGGCTTTGAACATAGAGGGTATACAGTTGAGGAGTAGAAAATTCGGCCTTTACAAAAACGTAAAGGTAATATCCCTCCAAAGGTTTAGCTCTTCATTTCCCGTTTTTCCCCCATCGGATGATTTTAATGTGTACAAGTATATCCTTATTGGATGTAAAATGTCGTCTGATTTACAGTATATTTGCTATGCTTTGTATACTGCTTTAATATTTCATAAATTTTAACTTCAGTATTTGTTCTTAAAAAAAGAAACATTTCCATATCTGGGTAAGTAAGTTTGTAAGTAGTCCTCCTCGGAGAGGTAATATTTTGGTTTTCCCAACTTGTTTTTTCGAATACAGACCCAGACATGGTTTTTTATAAAACAACCTTATTTTTACTTTTATCAAGTGTTTAAAAAATATAATTATGTACCGACAAGCGATTTGTTAATTTAACCTTAAATGCATTTTTTATTGACGAGTTGATACTGGAGATTATGAAGGATATTAGCGTAGATACGCATATAAAAAATACCTCTATAGTTTAATATTAATATACGTTTATTCATATTTAAATCATGTTAAAAATAATTCACTTCCTCCCAAAATAATTACTTTTAACCTTCATCAAAAAATTTTCCTATAAGGAAATCTTATGCATATTATTCAAATTATATTATTCAAATCACGCCCAGACAGGCTCAAACAAACTTTGCATACCAATAAAAAACCTACCCCCTCGGCCTTCTGTCAAGGTAACTCCTTCTTAACCTTCGCGCATAAATTTTTAATATCACACGATCTTATTTGAATTATTTAAATCGTGACTAGACAAGTTTTGCATATAGAAAAATAAACCTAGACCTTGGAGAGATTTCTCATTCTATGAATATATACCTAATTAACTTTTTTCCTTATTATCGAAAAAATAGTTTCTTAAGAATCTTGAAAGCTAGACACTATTAGATTTAACCTCCATAATTTACTATATAAGCCCCGTGTTTCAAGTTGAAAGTTATCAGTTGTTTAACTTCTGTTACTTAAACACCAATCCCAACCACTTTAAGATGTCTTTCTCTACCACTCCTCGATTACCCGCCCTGTCGTTTGTCAAAATTCATCCGGCATCGCTTACTCCTCGTCGTGCCACTCCCCAGTCGGCCGGACTGGACTTATATTGTCCAGTAGATACCGTGATTGAACCGCATGGTATCAAAATCTTGTCGACCGGGTTAGCCGTTATGCTACCGGCGAACAGCTACGGTCGCATTGTCGGCCGTAGTAGCTTAACGGTCCAAGGGCTGTTTGTCGCCGAAGGGACTATAGGTATGTTTATTAGTTATTTTATAATGCCCAACAGTATAATATTTCTAAAGAATAACAATAGACGCCGACTATCGGGGCCCCCTGAAAGTGGTCATAGCCAACGTAGGGGAAACCCCCTACACTGTCCGGCGGGGCGATAGAGTTGCCCAATTAATAGTTACACCGGTGCTATTGTTAAGGCCGGTGGAAGCAGCGGTAAATAACTTTAGTTTTAATTTAGGATTCAGCGTGTAACACGTTTTATATGTTGTTTCTAGAATCTAACCCCAACGCTTCGTGGGAGTGGGGGGTTTGGCTCGACTGGTGTCTAGTCATTTTTAAATGGTGGTGGGTTCTTTTGTAAATATCTTTGTTATTATTATACATGTCTTTTTGCTAGTTATTGTATATACTTTATGTTATTAAAAATTTTTATTTGTAAATTTGTATTTTCTTTTCAGACTTATAATTATAGGCTTATTGTACTAGCTATTTAAATATCATTTACTATTGGAACCCTCCCAATATGCTGTGCCGCATTTTCTTTTTTGTTTACGGGTTCATAGTTAACGTTTCATTAACTCTTTACGAAATCTAGCCCATTACTAGCAGGCCAGCGATGAATATAGTTTAAGTTTTGGTTTGAGTTAAGAAGATGACGTCATGGGGTTTGATAATAGCCTGTAAGAGCTCGGGCCAGTCCGGACTTGTCTGGGAAGTTGGGTTTAAACACAATCTAGGGTTGGCAATTTGGTTGGAGTTGGGTAGTGGCGGCCATCTTGGGGTGGCGGCCATCTTGGATCCATGTCTATCTGTATAGTCCCTACTACTTATAGTGGGTGGTCTTTGAGTCGGACTTAAGTAAATACTACCGTTCTTCATTCCTACTTCTAAAATTAAATCTATCCCTGATTTAAATTAATATATTATTTTCTTTTGCCAAGTCTAACTTTCTGATACAATTATTTTAGTAGGGATTAAATAATTTAATTACGTGGGTATTTTTCGAAAGATCCGTTTCCTTTGTTCTTGGCGTCAGAGCAACAGTAGTAGAAGGCTTCGTCCCAAGGTGCGCTGAATGAGAATCCCCGTAAAAAGCAATCTTCGCCCACTTGGCCCACTTTACGACCCAGTTTGCATCCTTAGCAACAATCCTGTACAAACTCAAAACCAACCATTCAATTGTCAAAACTTAGAAAGAAAAACTATACGCGATGAGTTCGTACAATTCTACGAGGTCACATTTTGACCCTTAGCGAAAATGACGAATTGGAACTAGGAAAGTAGTTTAGTCGGACCCACGTCGTTTTAGGGTTTGTGTTCTTGGAATTTTGATCGACTTCAGATAATTCTTAACCTAGGAGCCGTCGAGAGAGTTTGGGCGCCATCGTCAACTTCCAGACAGTAAAGTTTGGGGGAATTTTTCAAGACGTGGACGGCTCCCCAAAAGTACGGTTCCAGGGGGGAAACTGGTCCAATTAACCCTACCCTCCATGCCCTCGAGACGTCCACTTTAGGGACACTAAAAAGGGCATCGGCAGGTTGGTAGACGCTATTTCAATTACGACACAGGCAGTCAGGCACCACATGACGCAGAGATACATAGACTTAACATGGAATGGGACTGGACGCACCACGTGACGCAGAGATACAAAGACTCCACATGGAGTGGGACTGGATGCACCTAGCCCTTTTCTACCAATCTGGGACCGTGGCAACTTGAGTAGTATAGAGCCACACTTCCTACCTCCGTAGGTGTAGAATGTAGGTGTAGAGTGTAGGTGTAGAATTTCAAGGTCACCCTCTGCCACGCCCCCAACAGCGCCACCTGGAAAACTTTCGCGCGCCCCCTGGCGGCTGCGCGCCCCCTCGCGGGAAAACTCGCGCGCGCCCCCTGGCGGCTGCGCCCCCTCGCGGGAAAACTTGCGCGCGCCCCCTCGCGGGAAAACTCGCGCGCCCCCTCGCGGGAAAACCCTGCGCGGGAATCTGGCAGACCTGTCTCTTCTACAACTGTATCTGTGACGTCATTGGCGGGAAAATCTACAACTGTATCTATGACGTCATTGGCGGGAAAACACCGTGCGCCGCCTATTGGGAAACTCCTCCCTTCTCAACTGTATCTGTGACGTCATTTGAAGAATTGTATTTGTGACGTCATTGATAAGAGACGAGAATGGATAGCTTTAATACATTGCCAAGGGTTAATGATAGGCTGAAAGTTGCGCAATCCATTGTAATTTTTAGTTTGACTCAAAATTTCAACCTTTTTTTCAAGGAGTTTATTTTGATTATGGTATTGTTTTTAATGGTAATTAAAAGGTCCACGTAAAAGCGTAATTAATATATAAGAAATTCATCTTAGACGTAATAGTAGAAAGCAACTGTATCTGTAACGTCATTGGCGGGAAAATCTACAACTGTATCTGTGACGTCATTGATATAAGAGATGAGGATGAATGGATAAAGGTTGAACTTATAGCTTTAAGCATACATTGACAAGGGTTAAATAGAAAATCTTTCATTGAGAAAGTGTAATTATGGAAAATAAGTTAAGCCGAGTGTATTATAACAGTGAAAGTCCTCTCAGTTACGGTAGCGTAAAGAAATTGAAACAAGGAGTGAAAAATGTTTCGAAGAAAAAAATTAAGACATGGCTTCAGTCTCAACCAACATATACCATTCACAAAGCAAGGAGGATATACTTTCCAAGAAATCGTACTTACGTTACAACAGCCAATGAAGTATTTCAGTGCGACTTGATCGATCTACGAAATCTTAAGAAATATAATAAAGGGTTTCAATATATTCTAACTATTATTGATATCCTCTCAAAATATGCTTGGAGTCTTCCTTTGAAAAATAAAACTAGTAAAGAGGTTTTGAAAGCTATACGGAGAGTTATTAAAGAAAGAAAGCCGTTACGAATTAATGTTGATCAAGGTAGCGAATTTTTATCAAAATTGTTTAAAGATTATTTTAGAAAAGAGGGGGTAAGTCTTTATACTAGTGTAGGTGCGATTAAATGCGGAGTAATTGAAAGGTTTAATAGAACTTTAAAGGATAAAATCTTCAAGTTATTAACTAGAACGAAGAAACTAAATTACATTGATGCCTTACCCAAAATAATGAAAGCCTACAATTCAACTGTACATTCAAGTACTGGTTTCGCTCCTGTTGATGTCAATATGCAAAATGAGCATTTAGTGTGGAAACGTCTGTATGGTAAACAATCTAGGGCAAAACCACCAATGTTAAAGACCGGTGATCTTGTTAGGCTATCAAAAAGCAAACCTTTGTTCGAAAAGGGTTACAAAGGGTACTGGACCAAGGAAATATTTATCATTTCAAAAATTCTGTACAGAAACCCCGTTTGTTATATTGTAAAGGACTTTGATGATGAAGAAATAAGGGGAGCCTTTTACGAATGTGAACTTCAAAAAGTTATCTTGTAAAATATAAAGAATAGTAATTGAAAAATAAAAAACATTTAAAGTTAACGAGTCATGTCGAACGATTCATTTTACGTAACTCTCGTGAGTACGGCTTCTATGAACGTGTTTCCGGGAAACACGCAATCTCATTTTAAAGTTCAATTACCAGCTCCATTGCATTTGAATGGAAACGGGCATGTGGGCTTAGCCGAAGCATTTTTACCTAAAGCTTGGGATAATGTGTCTTCAGACTATCTTTATTTTAGGGCCGGAGTCTACGATTATACGGATAATATTTGGGATCAATCAAAGGTGCAATTTACCGGCGGAACTTTACGCGGAGATGGTTACGACGCGTACAAAAATTTATTAAAAACTATGAACAATGCCATACCACCGGAAATACGATCTTCGGTATACATGTTTGTAGCATATAGTGACGATAATGAAAAAGCTTTTTGCGCCCTGAGGGCTAAAAATGGGTATGAAGTTCAAATACCTGAGGAGATGGGTAAAATCCTAGGATTGAGTTCCATGGAATGGATAAAAGAAAGATTTACGTTTCCCGAAGAACTCGTTAAAAGAAAGAAAGAGGACCCTCTCGTCCTAGATAGTTCCAATAATTTTTTCTATATCAGGAAGAGAAAAGGTCATAAAAATGCTCGAGAGTTGATATTACAAATACAACCGGGTCAATATACAAGCATTGAAAACGTCATCGAAGCTATGACCAATGAAATTCCTACGGAACATAGATCTATGATTAAAATAAACCTGAATCCCGACGGAAAAGTAAATATCAAATGTGTAAATGATTATTATCTACTGTTCACGAAAGAAAAGTCGGGTCTTGGAAGATTGTTAGGGTTTCACGAGGATCAAATGGACTATCCTCTTAGAAATTCAACTAGCAAGAGTATAGCGGATATTGACAAGGGCACTGCAAGTTTATATATTTATACAAATTTAATACTACCTCAAGTAGTTGGTGATGTCTATGCTCCGTTACTAAGGGTTGTGCCTATAGTCAATGATAAATCAACAACGTTAGCCGTCCATCGGTTTCAAAACATTGACTATTACCCATTAAGATGTCCGTCATTTGAAATGATAGAAATAGACATGAGAACTGATTATGGAGAGAATATTATGTTTAAGTTAAACAAATCAGTGATAAAACTTCATTTCATACTCAAACATGACACGAAGTAACATATACCTAAATTACTACTTGAACCAAACCGGAAGTGGTCTTACCAGAAGTGGTCTTAGTCACTTCCGGGGACCAGTATTTCAGAGAGGAAATGGTCTTGGGAGTATTTTTAAAAGCTTAATAAGATTTATAACACCAGTTTTTAAGCCCGTTGGGAAAGCACTAGGAAGAGAAGCCCTAAGAACTGGGTCCAAAATAGCTGGTGATTACATTGCGGGTAGAAACCTAAAAGAGTCTCTGAAATCTAATTTGAGCGAAGCTGGAGCAAATTTATTACAAAAAGCGAGTCAACACTTGTCACAACCGCAAACTGGTTCGGGTCGCCGTAGAAAGCTGAAGACTAGAAATCGAATCATAAAGAAAAAACGAACCAAGACTGACTTTTTGGACTAAAAAACAATAAACATGGTTGAGGGTATGATGTCAGAACTGGATTTATTCGCGGTGCCACCGGCGAATTACAATGTTGAAAATAGTGACTACGTAATTTACAAGCCTTTGGCATCAATTTCGGATCAAGGCCCTATTGAGTTCTTTGTTCCAGGATCTAATGATCTCTATACGGACTTGGCTAAAACATTGTTACAAGTTAGAGTAAAATTACTCAAAGATGATGGTTCTGCATTAACTGCTCTAGAAACGGATGTGGGTCCTGTGAATTTGTTACACGCTGCTCTGTTTAATCAAGTAGATGTGTTTTTCGGAGATACTCAAGTTAATACTTCGACAAACGCATATCCGTATTTGGCATTCTTTGAAACGCATCTAAATTACGGTGACAGTGCAAAAAATTCCTATCTATCTGCAAAAATGTACTACAAAGATAATCCAGTAGACGCCGCAAAAATGTTTTTAGCTGCGAATAAAAATGATAACAATGGTATGTTGAAAAGGAAAAATCGCGTAGCCCTCTCAAACCCCGTTGATATGATCGGTGATTTACATCTTGATGTGTGTCGAATGGACAAGTTTCTTTTAAATAACGTAGATGTTAGGTTTCGATTCATAAAGTCAGTAAACGAATTTGCTATTATCTCAACAATAGCAAATCAAAAATTTAAATTTAAAATATTAGACGTAACTTTACTAATTAAAAAGGTTAAGGTCAATGCGGAAATAATGTTAGCTCACGCTATGGTTCATGAAAAGCATAACGTTATTTACCCTATTAACCGGACCGTGTTAAAATACTTTTCTATTAGTAGTGGTTTAACGGATATTACACGCGAAAATGTATTTATGAACAAAATGCCAGCCCGGGTAATTATTGGTTTAGTTAGAACGGCAGCCTTTAACGGCGATCTGAGTTTAAATGGTTTCGAATTTGCTCATTTCAATTTAAACTACTTGGCCTTAACAATAGGGAACCAAACATTTCCCAACCCTCCATTTACGCCAAACTATAACGTTAACGAGTATTCCCGAGAGTATCTTTCAAATTATACGGCTTTGGACTTGTTCAAAAGAAATAAAGGAAATTGTGTTTCTTACGAAGAATATAAAGAAGGTAACGTTCTCTACGGATTTGATTTAACCCCGGAAGAGCAAGCTAGTGCTGACCATATATCACGGAATAAACAAGGAAACTTGAGAATATCAATGAAATTTAAGTCTCCGTTGGTTCATAATGTAACGGCTATTGTTTACGCGGAATTTGAATCGGAAATAATAATTTCAAAAGATCGCACCGTGATTTACAATCCCTCAGGAGAATGAATACCGTAGAAATAAACGAATTTTTAACGTGTGAATCCGTAACAAAACCATTTTTTCTCGGTGTTTTTGCCTTTGATCAAAAACCATTACCACCCAGACAGAAAAAATATTGTTTTTGTTTGAATACGGAACCAAAATCAAGCCGAGGCATTCACTGGTTAGCAATCTACGTAGATAATGGAATAGGTACCTTTTTTGATTCTTACGGAAATGATCCTTTTTACTACAATCTTGTAGACCTTAACCTTTACGCTAGTAAATGGTATTTTAACAACGTACCTATACAATATCCTTTGTCCGAAACGTGTGGACTACATTGTATTTTCTATTTATTTAACATGTGTAACGGCTATACCCTAGATATGATTATTCAAGACTTATATAATCCTCATGATTTAATGTATAACGAAGCAATGGTACTTTTGTTTATGTGCAATCATTTATTAAATCATAAAGACATGTATTGTAATCAATAAACTTTATTCGTATAAATCGATCCATTTATTTTCCGTCTTTCGTCTTTTGTTTTGTCGTCTTACAGTTATGTTTGATTCTTCTTCTTTTGGTTTGGAATTTTTTTTAGGTTTCCTTCTTAGTTCAAGCGGAGAGTACAATTTTTTCAGTTCTTGATATTCGTGAATTACTTGGGCCATACTGTTTTTCCTATTCTTTTTAAGCCTTTCAGGATTTGGTAATACAGTAGATACTGGAGCAGTAAATGTAAATGGCGGAGCTGGTGCTGTTGCTGCTGGTGACTGCGTTGACATCACATTTGCAGGTGTTGATGGCATTATATTTGGAGGCAGTGTAGGTATTAGATTAGGTGTCGATGTCGGAACCATTGGAACTGGCAATGGTTGTACAATAGGGGGTTGACTTAATTTTACGGTCGGTGGTTCAACAAATTTCTTAACGTTTAGAAACTTTTGTAGCGTTGTCAAATATTCTCTCAATTTTGTTTCGGATGTTCCTGGTTTTCAAGAATTTCACTCATTTCTTTGTCTAAATCGGATAATTCTCTGTCTACGGCCGACAAAACTGTAGAAGCCGGAACTAGTATCATTTTTTTCATCGTACAGCGTTAATCGCCGAAATTACACTAGGGACCAATGTTCCTAGTAGTAAAGGCCAGAATCCTCCTGTTTGATTAGTCATCAAACGACGTTTCTTTTTTAATGACAAAGATTTCAGAGCTAATCTTCTTATAACCCTTTTATGACTCCTAAGTTTTGTCTTTTGAGCCTTGGTGATTGGCAAGCCTCCAGTTGTAATATTATGACAAATATTGCAAATAGCTTTTATCTGAGCATTGCTACTATTTTTAAGATTTTTTTTTCTTTGTTTACTATGTTTTAAAACGTGTAAGAAGGGATAGTGTGCACGAAGTGATCGGGGTACCATCGTTATGGTAAATAATTTATTTTGGAGAGTTCGCGTTAATTTAATCCTCGACAAAAACTATCATAGGACCATCAGAAGGAAGGACATTGCTCCTTAAACGTAGTTTATCATCTTGGTCCTGTTTACAATCAATTAATATATAACTATGAGGTTTCTCCGTAGCCATTTCATAGGCTTTAGCTAAAAAATGTTTCTTTTTGGGAAACGTTTGCCGTCCTAGGTATTCAACAGCGGACGAATCTCTCGGAGACTTATAGATAATTATATAAGAACAATTAAGACTTATTGTCCTGGCCTCTTTCCCCTTAGCGAAGAGGTTCTGCGTAATTAAAATCAACGAGGTATTGAGATGATGAGACCCCTTGACAAACCAATCAGAAATTTGACTGCTACTATTACACTCGGATGATAAGTCGTCGAAAATCAACAGATTATTTTTAGTCCTATCGAAAAAATCTTCGTCATTAGGCGGTAAACCTTTTATAAAATCGATATTTCCAATTTTTCATTTTAATTCGTCAAATTTTGGTTGATACATAGAATAACAATAAACTATACGATCTGGAGGTGGCTCAATCATTAATCGACTATTTTCCAACAATTTAAATACAAATGTCGATTTTCCCGACATAGTTGGTCCGGAGCAAACCATTTGATAAGGATGAATAAATTTTAATCTGCATGCCATAATTTATAATAAGTGAATAAAACCTTTTTTTAGAAAAACGTTAATATATACGTACGAGCAAGGTTGATGCAAAAGTCGTCAAGACGACATCGTGGATATATATCCCGCGAATTACGTTGAAGAAGTTAAGAAGTAATTGTCAAAAATTGCGATTAATTGAAAAACAGCAGCGCGTGTGTGCATCTAGGGACTAGAGTACGTTACTTGAAATAAACCTCAGAAACAGATGAAATCGTTTCTTCAGTCCCTGCCCCTTCATTTTATTAAAAAATAAAAGTAACGAAAAACGAAATATCAAAGACAAATAAACAACAACAATAGCTCTTCATTTAAAAAACAAACTCTTAATGAAACATCTCTTAGGGTTGAGTTCGGGTAAGGTATAGGGTTCGAGGTTGGTTACGGTTAGGGTTTGGGTTACGGGCGGGGTTTGAGTTCGAGTTACGGGTTGGGATTTGAGGTTAGATTAGGAGTATAGTTTGAGGCTGAGTGTTTCAAAATGGTTACTATTTCCCGGCGAATTACGTTGAAGAAGTTAAGAAGTAATTGTCAAAAATTGCGATTAATTGAAAAACAGCAGCGCGTGTGTGCATCTAGGGACTAGAGTACGTTACTTGAAATAAACCTCAGAAACAGATGAAATCGTTTCTTCAGTCCCTGCCCCTTCATTTTATTAAAAAATAAAAGGAACGAAAAAGGAAATATCAAAGACAAATAAATAACAACAATAGCTCTTCATTTTAAAAAACAAACTCGTAATGAAGCATCTCTTGTTTGTAAAGAAAAACATAAAATAAATGACACTATTAAACATTGTGGTGAACTGTTTTATTATTAATTTTAATTTTCTTAACCAATCAATTAAGTTATTAGGATATTATTTCTGTATTTTTCATAATATAGTTGAACTGCCTATTTCTACGAGGATGAATTCAGGGTTCGTACAAACCTGGGTAACTGGGAAAACTAAGTCAAAAAATTCAGGGAAATTTAGAGTTTATGGTAAAATTCAGTTGGAGCGGCGCCTGTACGTAATTAACTGTTAGAACGCGTCTTCTATTGTAGGTCTTGGAGTAGTGTTACGGTTAATGTCTTCCCCCATAAAACCGTGTTCGAAGGGATAATTATTTGACGGACTATGCCAATCAGTAGTTTGTTCGCAATCGTCAGCATCTTTTAATGAGAATAATGGTTGTAAAATGCAGTTGGAACACCAACTTTTGTTATAGTTCCAGATATAATAGTGTAACGCATCTTTACTATTAACCTGATAGTGATCAGTTAACTGTTCATATTTAGCGTTTAAACAATCGTTTAAACTATGATGAAAATAGCAACCGGGACATATTCGTCTATAATTTTGAGGGCAACCACAATAGCAAATTTTTGCAAAATATTGGTAATGTAAATGATTTTGTTCATTTGTTAAGATAAATGGTGGCGTTTCTATCCGATTGCGATGCACTAGTTCAAATTCTTCAAACGTTAAGGGAATGAATTCGTCGAACACTATTTTTCTCTCTATAGACGATTTTGATATACTTATATCCAAATCTTCGAAAGTTCCAGGTGGTCGATGTTTCTCTACTTCGGCGGCTTTAAAAAAGACTGATTCTATTTGCCCCCAAAAAGTTTTCGGTATAAAATTTTTTACATCGTTAAAATTAAAATATCTTTCATTATGCAACTTATATTTAAAAACATGCATCAAATTTTTTATAGCGATATCTTGTAAAGACGTTACTTTAACGTCTTCTATTTTTTGTTTTTTTCTAGGAGATTCTATTATATTTTCTTCTTCCATTTCGGTCACAAGAGCGTGTCTCTTACTCTGATTCGCTGTATAAAATAACTATTTCCCTCTTACTAAATTTTCTAGTCCATTTGAAAAGTATAAAGTACTCACCTTTTTATAGAAATTTGTTATAGCAAGTTGTTAGTAAAGTATTTTTCGGTCCGAATGATTCTCGTCCTTTAAGGTATGCTGAACCGAGGTTCATAGATTTTTGTAGAACGAAGTCTATAACCTTGACGTCACACGTATACTTCGAATTACCTTTGACGCCAACCTTGTTTTCGCTTTATAAAAACACCTGTTAGTTATAACGGAGCAAAATATAACACGGTATAGGCGCTATATTATTCACCTTCAGGTATAACGAATCCTTGGGTCCTAGCTATTTTGATAGTATTTTATGGAACGAAGTCTATAACCAACAACTGTTAAAGGAGCAAAATATATTTTTATCACGGCATAGGCGCTATATTATTCACCTTCAGGTATAACGAAGCCTCGGATCCTAGCTAGCTTAATAGTATTTTATGGAACGAAGTCTATAACCAACAACTGTTTGTTATAAGAGAGTAAAATATATTTCCAATTATCTTTGACGTCAACCAACCTTGTTTTCGCTTCATAAAAACAACTGTTTATTATAAAAATATATCCTTTACAAAAGTAACCTTGGTTCGCTTGTTAAGGACTCTCGCTAAGGGGATTCGAACTCGTGATACATAGAACAACGAGTTTAAAGGCAGATACGTTAACGAGCGAGCCAATGTTACTTGAGGGTGTATTCGGTTGATGACTATAGTACCGTGGATTTAATAATATAATATGATTCTTTCCCCCCGTGACGAAAAGTATATCTGCTGGATAATCAAGTTCGCTACTAACCATAAGTTACTGTATTCAGATCTATCAAATTCTCCCCGCCATAATAATAGTCATGTCTTTATCGAATATACCTTCTCTGTATACCTTGGCTAAAGAAGCGTCGCGCGAAACTTTTAATATACTATACGAGTATGAACTCGCTTCTCGGCATGATCTTTATTCGGGTTGTTTACCCACTCATATCGCTACTGAACTTGAAGAAACACTCGCTACCGCCGGTCAGTGCCTCGATTCAAACATTTTAAACTATCTTTCGGCGCAAGATGTTTTCGACACTCGAGTTAAAGCGCATTATAAACTTTCATTTCTTCAGTACAATTATGTTATGACGCACCCCTCGGAATTACCTCACAATATTCCCGATTGGCGTCACGGTAATCATGTTGTAATTTTAAATTAGAAAATGTTTTTGCGGGCCCCAACAAAAACACACATTGCTTAAGGTGTCACGAAAACGATTCAAAACGTATATTAAAACTTTGTTCCACGTGTTATTACGATATCGATATGAATATTGAGAAAGACTTTGATCAAGTGACCCGTGTAAAATATCATTCAATTATAGATAGAAACGATATTTACGACAATATCGTTCTGGATAAGGGTAACAATTGGTGTAACAATTGCTACACTACCCCCTTATTCACTATTTTTCCGGAAACCATTTGTAAAGAAACATTTAAAAATATTTACCACGCCGTTAAACGTCCCCTAATATTCGATGAAACAGACGTCGAATTCAAAATCTTAAAATACCCCCGCTTGTAATATTAGTTTTAATTTAAAAATTTAAACTTTACCCCCCAGTTCCCGTGTAATTTAAAAATCCTTGTAAAATATTGTTTAATTTCTGTTACTTTTGTATTATATTTCCTATATCACGTAATACGTGGGGTACATGTGTATTTTCACAAAGTTTCTGTAAGACTCAATATCATATTGATCATAATAACACGTGAAACAAAGTTTTTAGTTTATTATTAGTGTATTTAGTTTATTATTAGTTTATTTATATATTGTGCATTTATAACATTAAAGTAAAACGAAATAAATTTCCTTACCTACATCCCCAATATAACTCCAAAATTATTATGATATTTTTCGTTTGAATCAACTAACCATTCCACAAACATCTGTCGCGACAAAACGGAAACAGTAGGTGTACCATTTTTGAAACGCTTTTCTCCCAATGTTAGTTCAATATAAACCAACTAGTTTTTTCTACCTTTGGCTGCATAGTGATAATTTATCTTGGTTTAGTGTATTTTTAGAGTGTTCTATTGTGTTTTACTGTGTTTTGGTGTGTTAGTTTTTTGTACCCTAGTGTATTTTATTTACTTTTAGTGTATTTTATTGTGGTTTTTTATTTAAATCAGCAATTATACAGATCATAAACAAATAACATTGAGATTACTTGAATATCAAGTATAGATTAACTTAGTTTTGAAAAAGTCAATATCGTTTATGATACAATTAAAAAGAAATGGCTCGTCAATTGGTTGGTTAGAACCAAAATCATTTCTATAATTTTCCAAAACTTTTTCATAATCAATTTTTTTCAAGGCTTTAATGAGGTTTTTTTGTACTCTTTCATTCCAATCACTTTCTTCTAATTCACATTGTACATCGTGAGCAATCTGGTTTTGACAGGCCTCGTTTTGACAATATTTGGTTATTTCCAATAATATTTCAGTCAGATTCTTAAGAACAGCTTCTCTCATGGATTCCATGGCTCTAGTTTTCTCTACCAACTCATTGTCAAGAAGTCCTCTAATTTTTTTTTAAGTGTTCCCAAGAAGTATGGTTAAGGGAAATTCCCTCGCCAGTAGCGTACATGACGTTATATTTTTCACATTTTCCTCTAGTGTATTTTCTAATGTCCAATATACGTTTCTTTCCACGGGTAAAACATTCCAATTTCAAATTTGAAGTAGTAGGATATAACCAGACGGAAAAACGCGGCGAATTACCCTCGAAGAAGGTATCAATCTCGTTGGCATACTCAAAGATATTACACCATAGTTCCTTTTGTAAGCATAACTCTACACCCGTATCAGTCCTTTTCCAGTAAACCTCCGGGGATAAGACGTTACCGATCCAAACCTCTACTTTATCCGCTACGCTATGAACTTGACACATCTTCATTTAACAATGATAAAACTATACCGTAGCCCCTTACGCTACACAACAACTCTTTGAATGACGTCACTGATACAGTTGTAGAAGATTTAAGCCTTGTCAATGTGCGTTTAAAAGCTGAAACACGAATGACGTCACAGATACAGTTGTAGAAGAGAGGAGTTTCCCAATAGGCGGCGCACGGTGTTTTCCCACCAATGACGTCACAGAGACAGTTGTAGACAGGACTGCCAGATTCCCGCGCAATGTTTTCCCGCCAGGGGGGCGCAGCCGCCAGGGGGCGCGCGCGAGTTTTCCCGCGAGGGGGCGCGCTGCCGCGAGGGGGCGCGCTGCCGCCAGGGGGCGCACGCGAGTTTTCCAGGGGGCGCGCGCGAGTTTTCCAGGTGGCGCGCGCGAGTTTTCCAGGTGGCGCGCGCGAGTTTTCCAGGTGGCGCTGTTGGGGGCGTGGCAGAGGGTGACCTTGAAATTCTACACCTACACTCTACACCTACATTCTACACCTACGGAGGTAGGAAGTGTGGCTCTATACTACTAACTTGACGCTTAAGAGTAATATTTTACCGCCTTTGGAACCAAATCCTTATTTCGGAGTTGATTTAGTATCCCTTTAAATTAGCTGACGTGGGTCACGTGGCAATCACTAAAGAATCGCGGTTAGGTACGGTGCTTGAAATATCTTAATCCCAACAAAAACATCTCTGTAAAAATATGCCAAGTTGTTTGGCCGTGAAAAGAATTGAGATCTAAAATACGGCCAAGTTATTATCTCCAGGTGAAACAACATTGATTTAGTATCCCTTTAAATTAGCTGAAATGGGTCACGTGGCAATCGCTAAAGAATCGCGGTTAGGTACGGTCAGGGATAGATAGACTTTTTTAAGACGGAATAAACAATGTTTGGCCTTTACTTCAGTCCGACTCATAAACGAGTATGTAGTCCCTTCCTTCAACACGTAACCAAAAAATTAAATTATCTTATTGGCTCACAAAAACTACGTATTGGTGACGTTGCTGACGGGAGGGCCAAAAATACGTAATTCCTGTTTACCTCTGTCGCCATGACTACGACCCCTCTTGCGTTGTACCATAGCCCACTCGATCACGCGCGTCACGACGCAAGCTGCTTGCGCTATAGCTATCATTGAGTTGATAGCTATAGAGCGCGGATCGAGTGGGCTATGGTTGTACAGATAAGCGTCTTCACAGGGGTTCAAAATGGAGCCGTCTAAATGCGAGGGTCCGGTAATTATTCGGGAATTGTTTTTAATAGCAATTAAGAAGGTAGTTAGTGAATTTGGTGCCGGTTTTGGATTTGGAGTGCATCTGTAAAGGTGAAAAGTGTTCGCTAATTCTTTCTTAAGCCAATCATTTCTACTATCCTCATGATTTTGTAAACGAATTTGATGAAGTTAACCAAGGCTTAGTGAGTGGTCAGGAGTTTTGTGAGCTTAGTGTTTGGTTAAAACCTGTTCGTGCTGTAATATCTATGAAGACTTTTACTCAATTCTAACTCACTTTTAATTTTCTTGGGTTTTTTCCGTTTTTTTTTTCAGTTGCAAGCCCTATGTCTTGTGTAACTTCCATTTTAAAACAATGTTATTTCAAAAATTACAATCCGAGCCCATTCCAACTTATCAGACGAAGGGGCAGACGACGTTTATTTGACCCGGATATACATACAACGCCATAACAAAAATAAGACCCGCCTCTTCTTTCATACCCCTCCGTCACGGGTAAGGGGGTCGTGGACTAGGACGCGCAACCGAATAACCCTGTTACCCATTCCATCTTAAAAAAGCCTATCTATCCCTGGTACGGTGCTTGAAATATCTTAATCCCAACAAAAACCTCTCTGTAAAAATATGCCAAGTTGTTTGGCCGTGAAAAGAATTGAGATCTAAAATACGGCCAAGTTATTATCTCCAGGTGAAACAACATTTTATTCGACTTAAAACTTCTCAAGAATGTTTTTCAGACTTGTTCATTAGCATTTCAAAGATTCGTTTAATTCCAGATATGGATCGAAAATATTAAATCAAATTGGTTAAACATTCTTGAATAGCCTTTGTGGTTGAACTTGTAACTTCCGTTCTTCACCTTCACGTGCGCAAAGAAGAAGGATGCAAGTTTGGAATGCTAATGGCCAAGTCAGAAAAACATTCTTGAGAAGTTTTAAGTCGAATAAAATGTTGGTTCACCTGGAGAAAATAACTTGGCCGTATTTTAGATCTCACTTCTTTTTACGGCCAAACAACTTGGCATATTTTAACAGAGATGTTTTTGTTGGGATTTCACTCCTTTTTGTACGTGCATGTTCTTGTAAATTTATAGAAGTAGGATTATGAAGTGAAATAAACACTCGTACTTTTAATTTTTATTTGTTCTTCAACAGAATAGATTTAAGAAAAACTAAATGAATTAAAACACGCTTAGAACCATTTCAGACGAAATGAAAAGGAAATGAGTAATAAATTTATTTACTAAAACATTAAGTAAAAAAACACATTTTACAATACGAAAGAATCATATTAGTAAAAAATATTAATATTGAAAGACGAAAAAATTAAATTATAATGTCCTATTACGAGGGGATCTAAATTATAAAAATCCCATTTTAGGGGCTAACAGGGGAAAATTCCCGCTTTTGGGACTTTTTCCTTTCTTTGTATGCTAAGTCCTACTTTTATGCCAAATTATATCATTCCCGCAACACCGGAAGTGCCCTTGAGGTTAAAATGATGACTCTAATTCTAACCCCCCATTTCAAGGACTAAAAGGGGAAAACTCCCGCTTTTGGGACTTTTCCCATTGTTTGTATGCCTAGTGGTACAAGTATGCCAAATTTCATCATTCTAGCACCAGCCAGTCTCATAATGTGTCATTTTCACATAGGATTATCACAGAAACCAAATGAGTTAGAAAGCTGGAAGTTGGACGACTTCCTAGGATTAACACTGTGCTCTTGAGGTGCAAATATGAGTGGTGTACTATTCCCCAGTACCGAGTTACGAGGGGGTGAAAATGAGGCTGAAATGTTTCGGGTAAAGGATTTCTGGTAGTGCACGACAACTTGGCGGGTGCACTGCCGTGCGCCCAGATCTAAATTTGTATACAAATTCTGAGAGAGCGGTATAAGGGTGGTTTTTTGATTGGATGTAACTTTTTTGTATTACGTTTGCTGTTTTGAAAACATCACACAGAACTACAATTCGGGCCCTAAATAAGTGGTTAAAATTTCCAAAAGATCCATCCATTAGTTTATTTTATAAAAATAAAGTTGCTAAGGTTGGTTTTCATTTCAATAAAATTAATCACACCTTTTGATGAAAAACAGGAATTTTTCCCATAGAAATAACATGGGAAATTTTTCTGAAAAAAATTATCCGGTTATTCCGATGTTAGAAAAACTATACGTTTGTTAGTTTTGGGAACGGCCTTAAATGAAAGGTACAACATTTCTCATTCCGCTAAGCGATTTTCATGGAAAATAGTTTAGTTTAAGTATTAATTTTGATAAAATTTAGAACATAACTCGATTTGCGATTTTCTATCATGGATTCACTAATTTACTAGAAAATATCAGCGCGACCAAAATTGGCGTATTTTAACGTTTAGTTGCCTCATTATAAGTTAAGAGTTTCTTCATAATGCTTTTTGGATGAAATGGCCTATAGAGAGCACGATACGACGGCTTTAATAATGCCGCCGTGACGTTGAAACGGCGATAAGTTGGTGACGCCATCAAAATACTAGAGTCTAAATCGTCGCCTTAAATAGCGTTTATGAACTTTGTAAAGAGGAAAGTAATTTGGTCTAATTTTAGTATTTTTAGTTGCTAAAACTTAATATTATTTAAACATAAAACGCTTAAGGTAAGAATTATCATTAAATTTGTAAATTATTGTAAATTAATCTATTTCATTTCACTAAGCCTTGGTCAAAACAATTTAGGTTCCGTAGCACGGTGCTAATTATTACCCACGTTTCCTCATATCCTCTGTTCTTAACTTCGAAGTCGTAATTATGCTATGATTTTATGCTTTGTTTATCTCGTCAACATGGGTAACAGTTATAAAATGTTTTCAAGGAATGGAATTGTGCACGAAAACCCGAGATAAGTAAATTTTTAAAAATATTGAGAGGGAAAAACTTAACTACCAGTAAAATAAGTTTATTCAATGGAATAGGGTGATGGAACATTACTTTCTTAAGCATAGAAGTTTTAATTAAAAAAGTTTCAATATCTGCGCATTCAGTCAAGTGATTAACCTTGTTCTTATCGATACTTTTTAGGTCTTGGTTAAATCAGGGATAGATAGACTTTTTTAAGACGGAATAAACAATGTTTGGCCTTTACTTCAGTCCGACTCATAGACGAGTATGTAGTCCCTTCCTTCAACACGTAACCAAAAAATTAAATTATCTTATTGGCTCACAAAAACTACGTATTGGTGACGTTGCTGACGGGGAGGGCCAAAAATACGTAATTCCTGTTTACCTCTGTCGCCATGACTACGACCCCTCTTGCGTTGTACCATAGCCCACTCGATCACGCGCGTCACGACGCAAGCTGCTTGCGCTATAGCTATCATTGAGTTGATAGCTATAGAGCGCGGATCGAGTGGGCTATGGTTGTACAGATAAGCGTCTTCACAGGGGTTCAAAATGGAGCCGTCTAAATGCGAGGGTCCGGTAATTATTCGGGAATTGTTTTAATAGCAATTAAGAAGGTAGTTAGTGAATTTGGTGCCGGTTTTGGATTTGGAGTGCATCTGTAAAGGTGAAAAGTGTTCGCTAATTCTTTCTTAAGCCAATCATTTCTACTATCCTCATGATTTTGTAAACGAATTTGATGAAGTTAACCAAGGCTTAGTGAGTGGTCAGGAATTTTGTGAGCTTAGTGTTTGGTTAAAACCTGTTCGTGCTGTAATATCTATGAAGACTTTTACTCAATTCTAACTCACTTTTAATTTTCTTGGGTTTTCCCCGTTTTTTTTCAGTTGCAAGCCCTATGTCTTGTGTAACTTCCATTTTTAAACAATGTTATTTCAAAAATTACAATCCGAGCCCATTCCAACTTAGCAGACGAAGGGGCAGACGACGTTTATTTGACCCGGATATACATACAACGCCATAACAAAAATAAGACCCGGCTCTTCTTTCATACCCCTCCGTCAGGGGTAAGGGGGTCGTGGACTAGGACGCGCACCCGAATAACCCTGTTACCCATTCCGTCTTAAAAAAGTCTTTCTATCCCTGGTTAAATCCAAGACGCGTTTAGATTAATTTTCTTTGGTGTGGTTTTCAATTGTAAAAAAGTATAGGAGCGCAAGCGCAGTACCACAATCAAGGGAGCAAAAATATCTAAAAAATAAAGATGCCCACAATGATACGTCATCCAAAAAATACAGAAATAAAAGTGTTCGGAGAGTTCTTGTAAAAAATATTATTGTAGTAAATTTTGGCTGACAGTCAGTCTTAAACAAATAGGTCAAAAATCTAATCTAAGCTTTTTGTCTATGAAGGGATTTCCACACTAAGCCTGTGTCTTAATTACAGGTGGGTTCCTTTACAACGCAAGGAGGATGGTGGCTAGCCCTTATGCCACATGTAACCTACAGCGCCCTACACTGTCTATTACCGTTAACCTCAGCAAGTTTTGATGGAAAGAAAAAAACCGGGTTTGACCGCGGAGGAAAATTCCTTTTAACAAGCGGGCAGAGAACTTGCAAATAGGCCTAAGAACTTGTATTACACCACAAGGAGAATGGTAACACTAGGGAAAGCTTTTGAAATGGTTCCATAGATTTCTTCTCAGCGTCGAGACAGTGGTGAAGCCCAAAGCATGTCAAGAAAGGCCTTTAGCTTTATGGTTAATCCCTAATTCAGGGTCGTTTACTTGAATTTTTGAAGTTGTAGAAAATGTTAATTTCTAAAAGAATAACGACAAGTGAATATTTCATACGTTTCGATCCAAAAGAAAATTTAGTGTTTGTGTCTACACAGTCAGGAAACTCTTCTAGGTTTCCAATTCCTTAAAATACTCAGCATAGACATATAAAGAGGGTATATAGTGTATATTCTTGTAACCATTGGGTGGCAATATGAATAAATTAAATTAAATTTCAAATATTAAAGTTTAATTTATTATTAATTAATTAATTAATTCATTAATTTATTAATAAATAAATGAATTAATTAAATATTTTAATTACAACAAATTTATGTTTAAGCTTTGACATTGCGTGTCTCACTCAGTGGGTAGAGGAATAGACTCTCAAACTCGGAGTCGCGGGCTCAAGCCCGACGTTGGGCACCAGGCATCGTTTTAAAGTTTACCCGAGCAAAATAAACTTAAGATTATTTGTAAGAGAGAGTTAATTTGCAGGAATTCAATTGATGATGAAGAGTACAAGCCCGGAAAGCTCAGTCAGTGGAGGAAGAGACTCTTTATCTCGGGGTCCAGGGATCAATCCCGGCGTTGGAAGCTAGGCATCGTTTTCCAGTTTAACCGTACATAAAGACCTCCAGAATTAAACAAAAGATAGTTCATTTAAAGGAATTAAAATAATAGTGGAAGTTTCATTGCAGGGCTTGCTCAGATGGTAGAGCAATAGACTCTGTGTTGCGGGTTTGAGCCCCATGTTTGGCGCTAGTCATCCTTTTTAAGTTTAAAAGCACAAAAATAACTGCAGAATCTCGAAAGAGATAGCCCATATACAGGAATTCAATTAACGGTGGAATTTTACAAGCGCGTCTAGCTTGGACGGTAGAGCAACAGACTCTTAATCCCGAGGTTGTGGGTTCTAGCAGCACGTTTAAGTTTACCCGATCAAAAAGAACACCAGATTCCCGTAAGAGATAGTCCATTTATAGGAATTCAATTAATGGTGCAATATTACAAGCACGTCTATCTCAGTCAGAAGAGCGCGAGACTTTTAATTCCGGGGTCATGGGTTCGAGCCCCACGTTGTGCGCTAGGCATAGTTTTTAAGTTTACTCGTAGAAAATGAACTCGAGATACTAGAAACAGGAAGCCCATTTAAAGGAATTCAATTAATAGTGAAAGTGTACTAGTCTGGCTAGATCAGTCTTTGGAGCAAGAGACTCGAAATCTCGGGGTCGTGGGTTCGAGCCCCATGTTTTGCGCTAGACATCGTTTTTAAGTTTAATAATACAAAAAGAACTCCAGAATCTTCAAAGAGATAGCCCGTTTACAGGAATTCAATTAATGGTGGAATTATAAAGCGCGCCTTTCAGAATCAGTAGAACACGAGACTCTTAATCTCGGGTTCGTGGATTCGAGCCCCATGTTTTGCTCTAGACATCGTTTTTAAGTTTAACAATACAATAATAACTCCAGAATCTTGAAAGAGATAGCCCATTTACAGGAATTCAATTAATAGTGGTAATATACAACCCGGATAGGTCAAACGATAGAGCACAAGACTCTTAATCCCAGGGTCATGGGTTCGAGCCCCACGTTGGTACTTGGGATCTTTTTTAAGTTTACCCGTATAAAAGGAACTCCAGATTCACGAAAAAGACAGTCCATTTACGGGAATTCCATTAATGGGGGAAGTATCCTAGCACCGGTTGCTCAGTCGGTAGAATAATAGATTCTCGATCTCGGGGTCGTGGGTAAGAGCCCGACATTGGGCGTCAGGCATCGCTTTTAAGTTCACCCAAGCAAAAAGAACGGCAGATTCTCGTAAACGATAGTGCATTTTCATGAATTCAATTATTAGTGCAATTGTACAAGCCCGTATATCTCAGTCGGTAGAGCACGAGACTGTGAATCGCGGGGTCATGGGTTCGAGCCGCATGTTGGGCGCTAGACATCATTTTAAGTTTACCCGTGAAAAAAGAACTCCAGATTCTTGTAAGAGAAACTCCATTTTTAGGAAATCAACTAATGATAGAATTGTAAAAGCCCGGTATAACAGTTTTAGTTCTATGTTTTTGGTTCCCATGCCATGAACCATTTTTTCAAAAACTTTCTTATACATTTTCTAAGAACTTATTTTATCTATGCCTCTCATCGACTATATACTATATTGTTGGCCGTTCTCTCTCGTCGTATACCGAACCTGAGTCAGCGCGACAGAAAGGACCCTTTCTTTTACAACTATTAACCCTTTAAGCTGGTACCCAACAGGTTGAGAAAAACAAAATGTTACCTCTCCGAGTCAAGAGGACTACTTAGAAACCTATTTACTTAGAAATGGAATTATTTCTCTTTTTTGATGAGCAATTGCAGAAGTTAAAATTTGTATGTTATTATAGCAGTATTCAAAGCTTTGCAAATATACATTAAAGCATACGACATTTTACATCCAATAAGTATACACATAGAAATCAGTCAATGGTGAACAACAGGAAATGAAGAGTACAGATTTTGGAGAGATATAACCTTTATGTGCTGGTAAAGTCCCAATTGTCTACGCCTAAACTGTATACCCTCTATGATCAAAGCTACACTCACAACTGCATTGCCATGTAAACACAATCCTCTCGTTTCACCTCAACGATATTCTTAGTTGCTATAACTCGATTTCGACCAGATCTTTCACTGATCTAATGGCCACCATGATGCTTTCTTATAATGTAAATTCTAAACCCGATTATTTATATGTGTATTTAACTTTCGGCTCATTCTGAACCGTTAATGTCTCTTCATTACAGACACGAAAAACAAAACCCATATTTTATTTCAACCAGGCCCTTAATTTTTAACTTTTTGGATCACTAGGGCTATTAACAGATAAAACTAAGTTTGAACGACAGATTCTAAGCCTTCGCGTACTAAACTATTGTCTTAAGATGTAGTATAGCTTATGTAATATATGTGCAACCATTTCAAATAATAATGTAAAAAAATTCTTGGAATATCAAAATGAAACAGATTTATAAATAAAATTTTATAAAGGCATCAAAATTACGAAAAATATTCCAATATATTCATTTTAATAATGAAGAAAAGAAAATATTATGGTTTTGTAGAATTTCTTTACAAATGCAGTGCACTGGTGTAACAACAGATGGACACACACAGACAAACACATTCTTTTTTCTCTTTCTGTATTAATTTAGAGTAAAGAAACAGGATAATCTCAAATATTAAAACCTGATATCTTAAATACTAAAAAAATATAATTAATATTAAATATTTTCTTCGTTAGTTATTCACCTTATTGAGCGTTACATCGTTTTAAAAAAGAATAATTAAACATTCTTCAGAGACTTCACAAATATTGACGTTCGAAACGAAGGATACGTCTGTTGTTTCGCCCTACTCAAATCGGTAGTAAATAAATGTTTCAAATCTTAGATATGGATAAGAACAGTGCAATTGCGTGAACGTTAGGTGGAAGCTTCACCACTGGGAGGTTAGACATTTATCGTAACCCTATTCGATCGACGCGTATGTCTTAACCTTAAGGATGATGATGGAGTAGAAGCCAGGTGTACAGATTGGTGTCCATGTGGAATGGACAAAAATAAAGACCAGAAGATGGTGGTGTTAGAAGCCAGTATGTACAGACTGGTGTTCAAGTGGGATAAACAAAAGACAGGATTATGGTGTTGTTTAGAAGAAAGGAAGAACAGACTGGTGTCCATGTGGGATGGACAAAAGACCAGATGCAGCTGGTGTTTAGAAGCCATTAAGTACAGACTGGTGTCCAATGTGGGATGGACAAAAGGCCAGATGCAGCTGGTGTTTAGAAGCCATTAAGTACAGACTGGTGTCCATGTGGGATGGACAAAAGGCCAGATGCAGCTGGTGTTTAGAAGCCATTAAGTACAGACTGGTGTCCAATGGGGGATGGATAAAAGACCAGATGATGGTGGTGTTAGACCGACAATGGAGTAATAGCCAGTGCTAGTGGAATACAATTCTCCAAATTTCCGGGAACTATTAATGTGGTCCGGAAATTGACAACACATTTTCTCTAAATTGGAAACTGCGAACGCGGTCCCCTGGGGTGTAACAACAGACAAACAGACACGTCGAAACTAGGAGGATATATTGGTGAAGGAGTCTTCGACTGCCCGTTCTTAGAGCTCAGGTTTCGGCTTCTCCAATGGGAGATTCGTGGAGGCGCACCTAGTTACATTGGTTACGCGCATCACGTGACCACGCAAATTCAATTCAAAAAATAGCGGGTTTTTCACGCTAAGCAAAGCCGCCTATATTACGTGTTCACTGCGCATGTACAGATATTGTTTTAATATAATTCGACCTTCCCACAGGCTTTAATCCACCTTAAACACTTATCTATTAGAGTTTTTGGTGTTGGGAAAGAGTAAAAAACCGTTACCTTTACTTCAGTTTTATCTAAGAACCATAATTTACTATTAACAAAAAAAATAATGATAAATGTTCCGTTAAAGCACTAAAAAAATGCAAGAAGCATTAAGCCTTTAACAAAAATTAAAACAAACGAACAGACGACGCCCGATGACAATGAGCGCGGAACTAGGTGCGCGGCTATGAATCTCCCAGAACGAGTGAAAACGGGGGGCCGATAATCTGTAAGCGCGTTTCAATGGGAAACGGGCAGTCGAAGACTCCTTCACCCCTATATCCTCCTAGGTCGAAATTAGAACTCTCCGTGACATACGTCACTCGAAGAGTTACTATATTGTTTAAATTATATTGACGATTTATTCTGAAAATCGACTATAGTAAGCCAACTAGACCTAAAATTAGGTGGGTAGCTTAGCTTCAATTTTCGTGTTCGACCTTCAAGTTGTAATCTTTTTCACTATTTTACGACCCCGCTCACAGCTGATCGTGAGGTGGGGTGGCGTAGCGGTTAGAGCTTTCGCCTCGCAGCAGGAGGATCTCGGGTTCGATCCCGGACTGTGGCACCGGGTGAAAATCTGGGAACAAATCCTTCTGCGTAGAGTTTGCAAGTTCTCTCCCCGCTTGGTAAAGGAGTTTTCCTCCGCGGTCTAACCCGGTTTCTCCTTTCCATCAAAACTTGCAGAGGTTAACGGTAATAGTTAGTATAGGGCGCTGTAGGTTAGCTGTGGCATAGGGGCTAGCCACCACCCCTCTATGCATTGTAAAGGAACCCACCTGTAAATAAGCCACAGGCTTAGTGTGGAAATCCCTTCATAGGCAAAGCTTAGATAATTATTATTATTTATTATTATTATTATTATTATTATGATTATTATTCATTCATTCATTGTTATTAAAAAATATAACCTTACCACGCTTGCTTTGAAAAGTTTTTGTTGTGACGAAATGAAATTTTTTAACGTCTATTCGTAAAGTGGTAAAACTATGCGGTAGCGGGTTTTAAACGAGGGGTCATAGCCATCATAGACGGGGGCGGGAGCCGGTCCGCGACAAAGATGGTGTATTAATCAAATTATGAGGTTTGGCTATTGATTAAATTCTTAGAAAACTTGCGTTTCGAATGTACACATAAGCTGTGTTTGGTCCGCTCGAGGGCATCGATAAATAAAGAATAGATGTACGCCTAAAACAAAATCACACATCGACCATGATACCATTTATTTACACGTTAGTAAAAAACGTTTTTAAATATCGCAGGGCTGATATCGATTCACCTTTAAAATTTGTCAGTATATGTCACTTTATGGAAATTAGTCACTAATTTCCAGTCTTAAGATCTTATTTACCTTCTCGACCAGAACTTAAAACGCAGTATATTTTAATGACCAACCTAGATGAAGTTTAACAAGCTGGTCCAGCAACCAGAACATTTTGCACACCCAATCAATTTATAGGACATTGGTCCAGTGAGGCAGTGACCCCTATAATTGTCTCAAAGTTATCTTACTTCTGTCCGTGCTTAAAATAAAACCGACGAAATAAATCACAGCAAGACAAGGTTGAAAAGGGGCGGAAATAAGTCAAATACTTTGAGCCTCCTGGAAATTCGCGAGAGCGGAAATAAGCAGAACACTTGAAATGTATCCAGGGACACTATTCTCTAAAAATTTCAATGATTAAATACCCAAATCCAAATGTAAACATTAGGGTTGGTTCCATAAGGAAAGAGAGCTTAAAACCTTATTCTCTAACCCAAATCCAAATCGACATTTGAATCTCCCGCCAAACATTTCACCATCTCAAATTATTCTCTTATTTCTTTAATCCAAATCGACATTTGAATCTCCCGCCAAACATTTCACCATCTCAAATTATTCTCTTATTTCTTTAATCCAAATCGACATTTGAATCTCCCGCCAAACATTTCACCATCTCAAATTATTCTCTTATTTCTTTAATCCAAATCGACATTTGAATCTCCCGCCAAACATTTCACCATCTCAAATTATTCTCTTATTTCTTTAATCCAAATCGACATTTGAATCTCCCGCCAAACATTTCACCATCTCAAATTATTCTCTTATTTCTTTAATCCAAATCGACATTTGAATCTCCCGCCAAACATTTCACCATCTCAAATTATTCTCTTATTTCTTTAATCCAAATATACATTTGAATCTCCCGCCAAACATTTCACCATCTCAAATTATTCTCTTATTTCTTTAATCCAAATCGACATTTGAATCTCCCGCCAAACATTTCACCATCTCAAATTATTCTCTTATTTCTTTAATCCAAATCGACATTTGAATCTCCCGCCAAACATTTGACCATCTCAAATTATTCTCTTATTTCTTTAATCCAAATCGACATTTGAATCTCCCGCCAAACATTTCACCATCTCAAATTATTCTCTTATTTCTTTAATCCAAATCGACATTTGAATCTCCCGCCAAACATTTCACCATCTCAAATTATTCTCTTATTTCTTTAATCCAAATCGACATTTGAATCTCCCGCCAAACATTTCACCATCTCAAATTATTCTCTTATTTCTTTAATCCAAATCGACATTTGAATCTCACGCCAAACATTTCACCATCTCAAATTATTCTCTTATTTCTTTAATCCAAATCGACATTTGAATCTCCCGCCAAACATTTGACCATCTCAAATTATTCTCTTATTTCTTTAATCCAAATCGACATTTGAATCTCCCGCCAAACATTTCACCATCTCAAATTATTCTCTTATTTCTTTAATCCAAATCGACATTTGAATCTCCCGCCAAACATTTCACCATCTCAAATTATTCTCTTATTTCTTTAATCCAAATCGACATTTGAATCTCCCGCCAAACATTTCACCATCACAAATTATTCTCTTATTTCTTAAAACCAATTCGACATTGGAATCTCCCGCGAAACACGCAAATATACGTCACTTCCTCTTTCATTGCATAATTTTATTTCAGCATAAATAACACTAAGGCAGTAAATTAATTACCTACGATAAATTAATTTATTACATTAAAATTAGAATTTTATTCATTATAAAACTAAGCTTTTCCTGAAGGTTTCGAACCGTTTAATTGAAATTATTTAAACTATTAGTGATGATCAATTGGCCAATATCGTAAATTAACCGATGTCAATACCAATTTATTTAAAATCAATGAAACGAAAATATCAATATCAAACAATTACCCACTGGAAAAGATATCAAGCTATTCTTTAATTTAAATTTCTCAGGTTAAGTTTCAAAAGATGATGAATTTTATTATTTTCTGACACCAAAATTGGCAGCTTCTTTGCATAATTCCCGAAGTTTTTCTATTCCAAAATAGAAATGTTAACGTTTTGTGATATTAAAGGAGAAATATAAATATAATTTTAGTTTCTTTTGAACTAGTTTCTATAAAGGAACTTTAATCAAATGGCCATTTGTATGAGTACACTTACCGTTAATGGATTTTACTAATCTAGACAATTACTACGTCTTTTAATTAATATTTTATAAATACTACCTGAATATTTTTTTAAATATGAAAGATTATATTTTTATTTTAGATTAATGAGTGGAAAAAATTGGTATCCGTGTTTCAGATAAGCTTTGATATTGACATCGATTAACTTACGATATCGGCTAACGATCCTAGTCTGTTTATAACATTAAATCGGAACTTCAAGTGTCACTAGACAGTATGTAACTTCAAAATCGAGAGTAAGGAACTTTAAAACAATCTCAACAGGATATCCGTGGTTAAACTTATCATTATATGTGATATTGTCATAAGATAATGTGACGAAGCGGCTCACTGAACGTTGGGCAATGGCCTCATAGTTTTGCTTGCAATGGTCAAGCTAAAATTCCTCACTAAACGCAATCTTCTAAGGAGCTATTAGTAAAATAATATATTACGAGCAAAAATGGTCTCACTTAGACCACAAAAATTATACTTAAATGTCCTTAAATTTTAATGAGAGGTGTATCTAAGAAGGAGATTGACATCCGTTAATTTACAATATCGGCTCGGCTAATGATGCTAATCTGTTTATAAAATTATACCGGAACTTCAAGTAGTAAATAAACAACACTTGAGCTATTAGTAAAAGAATATATTACGAACAAAAATGGTCTCACTTAGATCACAAAAATTATACTTAGCTTAAAAAATTAATATTTAATTCAAAGTAGAAAATTCAGTTAAGCAAAGGCTTAGAGCTGCCGACTGAAAATATTAGCTTCCCGCCGCTCCCACGTACATTACTATAGACTCCCGTCTCCCGATGAAGCTGAGGCGCCCCTAATAGCGCGCGGTTCTTCACAGCTGCAATCTCCACTCAGTATCATCTTAAGCTTAAAATACGAGGTTACCTACGTACATAATATCGAATCGCCGTGATAGCGAGGCGCCTAGGCGAACTTCGCGAGCCCCGATCATCGCTCGAAAGAGTCGAAAAGCGAACAACCTCGTCCGAGGGATCAGCCACTGGCGTATTCCCCCGGTATTACCTCTTTGGAAGTTTTAATGCCGTCAATTCGGGCGATATGCCTTTAATCCGTTCTAATATTGAAATAAAAACTGTAAAAAGTAATCCCGAGTGTATTTCCGCGTTAAATGGCGTTATACGCTTCCCATCTTACACCCTCAGAAAGACTTTATTACAGAGTGGCTTCTCCCTCGTCAAATTTTCCGTATAGATGTCGTGTGCAAAATAAAAACCCAGTATTAACGAGGTGACGTTCAGAATACGTGTACGCAACCTTGCCTATACATAAATTTCTCTATAATAAGAAGTTTCGCCGTTCCCCAGTTACGCCTTACCATTTTAAAATCAAGAAACAAAATTTTAGAGTTTATTTATTTTATTCAAGAACAATTTTTTTATTTTATTCACAAACAATTTTTTTTATTTTATTCAAAAACAACGTTTTTTATTTTATTCAAAAACAACTTTTTTTAAATAGTTTATTTATTTTCGAAAATAACGGCCCCTTTTTGAGCCCCTTCCTCTTCCTCTTCCCTCTTCGTGGGAGTCGGGTGATTCATCCACCGCGGTTATCATGCCAAAATATTTTAACAACATCTCTTGACGTCTGTCCTTTTCGCGTTATCTATTACACATTAACCGTAATTATTTCTTACACCCCATAATTAGACGCCTTTACTAATTTCATTGAAAACACCTTATGCCCGGGAAATTATGAGTATAAAGCGTCCTTAAATTATAAGACATCCCATACCCAATCAATTTCTTAAATCTTCAATGAACATTTATCAACCAATAATAAAATGGGATCTTTCTGGCGGGTGATTCGAAAAATCTGTATTTTACATGGCGAGCGTCGATTTTTTGGCCTATTCTAAGAAAATTAATTTCAATAAAATTAAAACAACAAATCATGATTAAAACGAATTTCTAATTTTCTCAAACGTTTCCAAACACTATTCTAATCCCGACTCTAATGGTCATTCAAGTAATTAATAAAATAGACTTTCATTTCTGTTCTCACCATTGAGTCACTTGTGTATATTAGGGGGGGATACTTGAAAGGGGTTTACAGAAATAAAAAGTCAAAGTGTTCTATCGGATGAAAACCTAGAAGGCGTGAAGCGTCCATGAATTTTACTATTGATGATATTTTCCGAAGCTCTCCCACCAGAGAGAATTCAAGTGGGGAATAAAAACTTAGGTAGAAAGACAGTCTAATGGCCCGTTCCCACTATCCAACTTTAGTCAGCTGACAACGCCAACTTTACAAGTCGGGCCGACTGGTCAGGTAGTGTGAACGCCACACCAACTTGACTATTGACTGTTTCGAGACACGATTTTTGTCGGGGAAGTACCCGATCGGAGTCAGGCCGACATTTGTCTTGGAGTTTAATAGCCAATAAAATCGCGAGGTGTACTCACGTGGTTAATGACGTCCTTTCGAGATATTTTCCTCTCTTGGATGCTAAATTTATCGCGACGGCCGCGGCCATAAGGAGAGCCGAGTCTTAAGTTTAATAGCGTGTGCCAAGTATAGAATATATTTTGTGACTAAAAATTGCAGGTAACCATATAGGCTAAGCCTAGTCATGGCTTTAAAAAAGAACACTGAGGTAAAAACCTCGTCTCATAAATATGCCTAGTCTGTACATTATTTGAAAAGTTAAAAGGTGATTTAATAAATGTTTGTTTAGAAATTTAATTGGACCTCGGTTAAAACAAGGAAATTAATTGATTATGTGAGGGAAAAAGAACATATACATAACCCCAAACATAATGACTACAAGAAAAGTGGGCTCAGAGAAAAAGCCTTTCAGGAATTTGCAGAAAGCATTGGGCGTTCAGGTAATTAATGGCATCTATTTAATAAATAAGCAGCGTTTGATGCTTGTTGCATAATAAATAGCGTAATTAATATTAGCGGCTGGTCTAAAATTATGCATTCGAATGTTTAGTTTCTGATGTGAAGTCTAAATGGGAAGGGCTCAGGACATATTTTCAACGGGAGTTCGCCAAAGTATCGCAACCAGTACTGATGATATTTATACTCCGAAATGGGAGTTTTTTTCAGACATGGAATTTTTGAAAAGTTCAACCCAGCCTCGAAAAGGGCGTACAAATATGGATTTAGAAGTTCTTGAAGAGGTTAGTAATATATTCCAAATGCGTCAAATGTATCAAGACGCATAAAGAAGCTTTTTTTGAAATTTACGGATCACAAAAGATATAGATGCACCCTCTACGTCAGGTGTATTTTTTCATGATGAAATTATTGAACCATCTGAGGATGATGAGTCTTCAGCTATAGATGAGTTGAAGTGTGCGCCTTGTTCCTCGGGAATTAGCACAAGCTCAGGTGGTGGTAAACCAAAAACAACAACTCCAAGAAGAAAACGAAAGAATGATGATGGCCCATTGGAAAATGAATTTTTGGAGGAAGCATTGAAATGTCTTAAAACACCACAAACCACAATTGAAACAAAAGATGAACATGATATGTTTGCAGCCTTTTTAGCTTCACAACTAGGGGTTTTAACGCCACAAGATTCTGATGAACTTAAATTAAAATTTATGCAACTTATTTTTGAGAAAAAAACATCAAGGAAGTGATCTCAATCAATAAAATTATTTTTCGTTAACCATTAATTGAATAAACATTTCGTTTTAAATACATGTAATTTATGACTAATAATCATATAATCGGTTCCATTGTTTTTCGAAAGCTCCTTCATTACAGAAAAACTCCATAAATTCATTTCTTATGGCTTTCGCAGCGTCAGATGCGTGAGATCCTTGGTGATCTAGCGGCGTTAATTTCGTCCCATTATTTATTTCCTTTTTGTTTTCGTTATCTTCATCGTCATAATTACCATCGTTCTCCGAATTTGACTGATCTCTTAAAATATTATGAAGTGTACATATGCACAACACTATTTTTTCAATATGTTCTTGTATAGCTTGTATGGTGCCTAACAGAATTCGAAACCGACTAGCGAAATAATTTTCGGAAATCCATCTTGCTCCTGAAAGTCTAAAATTAAAATAAATAGCAATAGTTTTTATATGTAAATCAGAATATTCAATTCAATTCAAATCAAATCATGTTTATTGCTCTGTCACATAACATACATAGTTGTACTTTTCACAATGTGGCAGAGTTAAAAAAAGTTTTGTCATGTTATATTAATAAAAGAAAATTTCGGGAATAAAATTGTATTTACAGAATAATGATTTAATATCATCGTCGGCAATTTATTTGCCCTGTCTTGTTCTATTTGCTCCAGTATACTGATAGAAACGGACACATGCTCATTGTTTTAAGGTGTTCCAAAACGATTTCATTAATTTTAGTTCAATTTTACCACGATCAAAAACGTCTATAATTGTTTTATATTTATTGCATGTTTTTTGCATTCGCATTATTGTATTTAGTCGTGGCTCTCCTTTATAATAGAAAATATCTTTACACCTTGTATTATTTGTAGGAATTCTTATGTTTATATGTTCGAGAAAATCGCGACAATCAATGTTGTTTTTGAATATATTATGAATGAATTTAATTTCAGCAAGTTCTAGTCGGTCTATTATTTTACTTAGATTTAACTGGCGCAAAGCATTTTCATAGCCATAAGTTTTGTTTTTAGAGAAATATGTTTGGTACAGTTCTACAAATTTTCTTTGTATGCGTTCTGCATTTTTAATGTTTGTTTCGGAGCTGCAACCCCAGATAAGGTTTCCATATTCCAGTTTGGTTCTAACTATGGCTACATATAACCGAATAAATACCCTCGGACTCTTAAGATTTCTGGCTATTCTTAAACTTTTATACAGTCTACGAAGGCAGTTTGACCTATTCGACTCTATGTGAGATTTGTAAGTAAAGTTTGGCGTCCATTACCATTCCTAAGTCTGTGATAGTGCTGGTCCGTTGAATTATTTCTCCAGAGATATTATATTTGTAAAGTATAGTATTAGTTTTCCGGCTGTAACTGATGACAAATGTCTTCAGGGTGTTTAGGGGAAGCTTGTTATTAATCCCCCAGTCGTTCACTTTCTGAAGTTCTTTATTTAGGGACTCACAATCCTTGATTGATCTTATTTCCTTAAAGAGCTTATTATCATCGGCAAAGGCTTCGATTTCCGCATTATCTTCTACAATCTTGAAAAGGTCATTTATGAATATGACGAATAGCAATGGACCAAGAATATAAACCGATGATAAAAGTTAGGCTTAATTTTAGATAGGACAGTGACGAAATATATTTTAAATATAATCTAGCAAAATCACCCTCATCTTTGGGAAGTGTCTGAACTATGTCCTATATCAAACGTTCTCAACTCTATCAGCTTTTAGGTACTAGTTTGCCTGTAGTTAAACACTCTTCTATGGAAGTTCAACTCATTTTTTGGAGAAATGGTCTCATAACATGTTTCTTTAAGGTTCTTGCCCTGGAACCTTAGTATCTTTTCTGGATTTTATGTGAGAATATTTTTCTAATATTATAATTTTCAGTTATATCTCTTATTGACAAGTGGTTATAATTTATTTTCATTGAAAACCAGAAACTTTTAGTAAGCATGGTTTCTGATGAAGACGCTAATTATCACACGCTCCTGAAAAACGTTGACAAGAGCAATAAGCCACCTTCTGAAAGAGTCAAACTATTCCAAGAAGCCTCGCTTGGTAGTCTTGATTTTCGTGGTTTGTTTACGTGCTGTAAAGGAAGAACCCACCAAAGCAATATATCTCTTGTAATGCTAAGTTTGGTTGTGGAAAAAGTGAATAGGAAAAATATTCCAAGGGGTTGAAACACATCAAAAACGTTAACACTTCGTCCAACACCAGTAGCATATCCAAGAAAATCGAAAAACCTAATGCAGATAATGGAGTAAAAAAATGTTTTGAGATTTTGCCCAAAAAATAAAATTAAAGGTGGCGATATTTTTTTACTTTGTACCGATGACATAATGAAGGAACGAGATCTATATAATGACGAAAAGTGTTGGAGAAATTCTCACACTACCAAAACGTACCAAGACATCATCAAATTGTACTGCGATATTAAACCTGGATTTGAAAAAGCAGGTAGTATAGAGTTTCAAACGCATGTTTACACTTTTAGAAATCGTTCCAATGGCCCATATCCTGTATTAATTCACTACAAAGGTGATGAATCAGTATGGGTTGAAAGACCACATGGAAATTCAAAACAAAAGAAAAAAGTTCCCTGGTATCCTACTAATCAATCCACGTTAAATAACGTGAAATCTAAAGTGAAAGGTCAAAAGAATGACCCAAAAGAAACTTTTAGGGAAATAACTGCCGAGGTGAAAGTTGACCTAAAAAATCTGGAAAAAGAGATCCAGCAACCGAAAGTTCGCGACATCGAACCAATATCACTGCCGAGGAATACAAAACAGGCAGCTAACATAAAGTATTTGGCACAAAAAGCAAGTAAGATTTGTCCTGATTCAGTTTACTCGAGACCAAATTTAAGGACATTATCAGAGTAAAAAACTTGGTCAACGACAGTTTAACAATAGTCTTTGGTGAACCGGAAGCGGTGACTTTAGGTAAGCGACTTCTGAGCCAAACGTTAAGAAATGGCACAAATATTGAACAGTGCATAACTTACGATACAACTTTCCATATGGGTAATTTTTACAGTCTTAATGCGTGATACGGAACTTGTCAATGACCCTATTTTCCCTATCTTATCCATGATACACCAAAATAAATTCAGAGCCATTCATAAGAGCTTTTTTCACGTCTAGTGCTGGTACTAGCTTTTGAAACCTAGGGCAAAAATATTCCCGTCGTTATCGAAATAGAAAAGTGTATCATCAAAGCTGTTCCGTGGCGTCCGTTAGTTTATTGTTTTGTCACAACCACATTAAAACGATGAAAAATATTGTTGAATAGAAATGGAGGTACTACTTCAGACCTTAAAGGATATTGACTTCATTTGGGTGCCCTTTTACGATGTGAAAACAAGGAGCAGTTTCAAAAACAGTACGAGAAATATCGTAGAAAATGGTCGCAGCATTTTTTGCCATACGCCGAAACGTTTTTGAGAGTTGACCTGAAAAATAATGGGATTGCGGTGCAGTTCAACCGTTTTCCTGCGTTTCAATCAAACACTCCAACAAATAATTTAAGCGAATCGTTCCATAGTGTATTAAAATCGCTTATATCCCATTGGAAAGAATCCGTTGGGCAGAATTTCATTCGACAGAAATCCCATTCGGCCGAAAATCCCATTCGACAGAAATCCCATTCGGCCGAAAATCCCATTCGACAGAAATCCCATTCGGCCGAAAATCCCATTCGACAGAAATCCCATTCGACAGAAATCCCATGCGACAGAAATCCCATTCGGTCGGAAATCCCATTCGACAGAAATCCCATTCGGCCGAAAGTCCCATTCGACAGAAATCCCCTTCGGTCGGAAATCCCATTCGACAGATTGGTCATGTGAATGAAATCATTAAGTACAAGAAGAGAATCCAACCGTACATGGGGCAAGCAGCCATTCTCGTTCTGCCAAGAGCCAACGCTAGAGGTAGTGAACGATGACTGGCGTCGCTTTTTGGCCCAAGCTTGAAGCTGCTGTTAACGACGATTCCGGCTTATTTATGGAATAAATGAATTCGTCTATATCCGATTCCACACACCGAACCTAACCAAACCTAACCAAAACTAACCAAACCAAACCAAACCTAACCTAACCTAACCTAACCTAACCTAACCAAACCTAACCAAACCTAACCAAACCTAACCAAACCTAACCAAACCTAACCTAACCTAACCAAACCTAACCAAACCTAACCTAACCTAACCTAAGCAAACCTAACCTAAGCAAACCTAACCTAAGCAAACCTAACCTAAGCAAACCTAACCTAAGCAAACCTAACCTAAGCAAACCTAACCAAACCAAACCAAACCTAACCTAACCTAACCTAACCTAACCTAACCAAACCTAACCTAACCTAACCAAACCTAACCTAACCAAACCTAACCTAACCAAACCTAACCAAACCTAACCTAACCTAAGCAAACCTAACCTAAGCAAACCTAACCTAAGCAAACCTAACCTAAGCAAACCTAACCTAAGCAAACCTAACCTAACCAAACCTAACCAAACCTAACCAAACCTAATCTAACCTAACCTAACCAAACCTAACCAAACCTAACCTAACCTAACCAAACCTAATCTAACCTAACCAAACCTAACCTAACCTAACCAAACCTAACCTAACCTAAGCTAAGCTAACCTAAGCTAAGCTAACCTAACCTAACCTAAGCTAACCTAGAAAATAAGAATATTTTGGAAAAGGCCCATGTTTATTTTTCAACGACCTTAATTAATTATAAAATGCGAAATCGCACCAATGGGAAATTCGCTCCAACGAGACTTCTGTCCAACAGGAATGGGAAGTCTGCTCAATGGGAATACGATAAAATGCGAAATCGCGCCAATGGGAAATTCGTTCCAACGAGACTTCTGTCCAACAGGAATGGGAAGTCTGCTCAATGGGAATTAGGTCCATTGGGAACAGCCGGCTAGCTTCGGTCAATTAGAACAACTTATTTTTTATTTCGGGCCAATGGAATTTCGTTCCAATGGAATTCTGTTCAATGGTTATATACCTTAAAATCAAGTACTAAAGAATAGAACTTGATTTTGCTGAGTCATTTGGAGCATTTTGCTTTGAACTCGTTCAGCAAAGCATACAAGAATATTCAGGAAGACCACCCAGTGAAAGAGAACGTTAAAGATTGCAACTATGAACTGAAATTGAATTTCCGCTCAGAGTAGGAGATAATCCAAGAGGTTAAATCTAAATTAACCTCCTATATCGAAGTCAAACTAGAACATAGAGGTTGTACTAGGTTTTTGGCAGAAATCTGTTTAGAAAATGGACTAGTTGAGTTTTTTCAGCATTTGCTAGTTTACAAAGTCGGAGATCCTTTTCATGAGAACAGAATAAACGTTGTTAATTCCTGTGATATTGAGCCATCTAGCACGTGCAAGTGGGGAAAGAATCAGTGTTTCCACATTTTAGATGTTCAAGTGCTTTGCCAAAGAACAGCTCCGACAATGAGAAATCTGAATTCTAAATTTAGTGATCGGTACAATGCAACAACCACGGGGAAGCGTGGAAGGAAAGGTTTTTATCCTCAATTGCTTGATTACAGTATTTTCGATGCTCCAGATTGTATTAATGCAAGCTGTAACGTAACGGATGATTTTTTTCCAGACAAATTATAAACGCCGAAAGGTTTTCTAACCATCTTGTCTCGAAAATCAAATTAAATTTTCAATTAATCACTAAATTAATAACGAAATACCTTAAATTAAACTTAAACCTATTCCTTTAAAATAAGCTGAAAAGAAAGATCTTTCGTACAATAGAAAAGGAACTAGCCCATCAATGTTGACTCAGAACTTTCTAGAACTATCCATTACCCCTATATAAACAGTGCAAAAGAGAAATACCTAGCTACTAAAGTATTTTCCAAGAACCCAGAGAAATGTCTCGCCTATTTAGACCCCAAGCAACAAGACCTTGATTCGCTATCCTGGTACCTGGCCCGAGAAACTTCTAGAACATTTTTTTTAAACCCTTAAACTGACCAATCCGTATTGGGTCCCAGACTTAAAAGTTTTGCCTATTCGTTGATAACATGAATCTGCCCGGCTACGTCATAAATTGACAAAGCGTGTAACGGCGAGTAACGGTTCAAGCTTTAGGTCAAGGTACAATTCTGCGTTTATTCAGAGTAACATTGAACTGTAGTAGTAATAAAGTATTACTTGACGTTTATAAACTTGAAAGGACGGCAGTAACATTGTTGAATTGCTTTGTTGTCTGCGTAGTAGTTTACATTAGTTTTGTTACGCCGAGGCTTAGCGGAGTATAGTCAATCGGTTGGAAGAGCGCCTCTGTGGGCACCCAGAGGTAAAGGCGCACCTTTTGACTATAGGGTTTATAGAAAGACGCGGTAACCAGAGTGGAAATAGAAAATTTTAACTTAGATCGCCGTGACTCCGATTATATGAAATGCCTATTTCCAAAAAATACAACAAGCCGGGTAAGGAAGACGGGTGTAAACAACTGTAATACGTGCGGCGTTTTAGATTGTCCGAAAAATAAAGGGACAAAGAAACCGAGTTCATGGATTCGGTGTATTTTGTGTGATGTTTGGCACCATATAGAATGTGTCGGAATAGAAATCTCAATGATACAATCAGTCAAAGGCTCATTCCTATGCCCTACATGCAACACGCCAACAAAAAAAACAAGGATCAAATAGTCACACTGCTGGGGAATGTTCCCCGATCAAGAGGCAGCTTGCTCTGAAGAGGTAGCAGCCTCGACTGGTACAGAAATTAACTCCTATATCTTATTCACAGGTGGGCAGCAAAATGCCCCCAGGACATTTTGAGGTGGGACCCACCTAATATAGAACCTGCTCATTGTCAGGCAACACTTACTTTGGCCAACCTTACCATGGCCCTTGAAAGCATTATAGACCGGCAATTAATGGCTCCACAGACCCAGATTATGGGCAGATTGGACCAATTAGCACAGATGGATACAACATTGAAGGAGAATCTGGAGCTGGGGCTGCAACACATGCAGCTTAGTTTAGCGGCTGAACTGGCTAAAAGAGAAGCCGCGACAAATGGCCGGTTTAAGAGCTTAGATAAGGTTTAGGTGAAGCAGGGAGCGATGACTAGTTCACTGAAGGAGGCTGTAGAATCTCTGCAATCAGATGTGGGGAAGCTTAAAACAGAACTGGTGCAGGCTCCATGTGTTCAGAAGTCTTCTGAGAATTTGAATGTGATAATATTTGGGGCTGCTATGGTGTGTATGGAATCTGCGGAACAGGCGGAAGCGTGGCTTCGTACATATTTGCTTTTGAAAGCTGAGATCCAGTTCAAAGTGACTCGTTGTGAACGATTTGGCCGAGCAGAGCGTCTGGAAGATAAACCTATCAGATAGTTTAGAAAGTAAAGGTTATATTTTGGGCAAGGTCAAGAACCTACAAAAAAGTGACTCTGAAGTGGTTCGAAAAATGGCTATTATTCCTGATCTCACGGTAGAAGAACGTGTGGTGAAGTGGTTCAAACGCAGACGGTTCTCTCAAAGAGGGCCACGGAGACGCGGGGAACCATACAACCCCGGAAAACTAGAGCTGGGGCCTGGTAAACACCAAAAAGACCCCGGTAACCCTTTTGTAAATAAATTGTTTGTAAATAGTTCCATCAATGACTGTCATTATGTTGTTAACTCTGTCATAAGTGATGGAGAGCGAGTCAAAAATAATGCCAATGTAATTCCTAGTCCACATTGCTCAAATAAATGCATTTTCCCTGCACCAGGCGATAACCTTCCACGGGCTAATTTGAATGGCAGGAGTTTCAGAGGTAATAAGAAACGTAAATGAGGGAAAAGAAGAAGTCAGAAGAATAAAACTCCTGGATCTCTTAAGTTTGCACGCCTTAATATGCAAGGTGGACGTACAAGCCATAAATGGAAGGAATTAGCAAAAATTATGTGCGAGGTTATTATTAACCGTAAACAGTGTAAAGGTGGATTCGCAAAGGCGCTGAAACCACTCAAAAAGCGCAAAGCTGAAAAAAACTGAGCACTTTTTTTTCCAAAAGAAAAGTTTCATCTTCAAAAACCAGTTTAAGCTTCGCGCTGTACCTTTCGCAAAGCAGCAGTTTTTATTAGCAGCCGCTAGGGATTCATCACAAAAAATATAGAAATAAAATGACGTCGGTGAATCGGAACTTGTTGCTGTTATTATTATTAAAAAAGAAATTATTACTTTTGAAACGAAAAAGAAGAACCCAAAACCTTTTGCGGAAAAAGCGCCGTTGGTGGGTTCATCCCATCTGGAAAAACAGAAAAACTGAAGGAGATTATCAAATGTTAAGCCTTGGCTGTTAATGGGGAAAAATAGATGAGTGGCTAAATGTGCGCATGTTTTGGTTATTATCAAGGTTTATCAACTGAGTAAATTTCTCCCTTTTCCAAAATATTACTCAATTGAACATGTTTTAACCTGAAACTATTGCTACTTTTCCAATTTATTCTAATTAGAATGTTTATTGTAACCTCTTTCCACAATATTGTTATTTTATCTCATTTCTATCCTTTTTGCTATTTTCTTCTCTCAAATATTTTTCGCTTTTTGTTATCGTTTTCTTGTTTAATTAATTCTTTCACAGAAAACATTTTCAAGATAACGAGACACGATATGCACCGTTTTAAAATACCCGCGTAAATAATTTCAAAACCGTGACCCCAGCGCCCCCTTTTTTGATTGGCTCTTGGCATCACGTGGTACGGCGCTGAAGCTGAAAGATCAACCTCGGTTTGATCTTGGCTGAAACTTAAAATCACCTGCTTTCAGCGTTTGCTTTGCGCTTCAGCTTTAAAAAACCAGTTTTTGCCTCTTTGCGAAAGAGTCCGCTGAAACTGATTTTTTCATTCAGCTTTCAGTTTCGACTTTCAGCTTCAGCTTTCAGCGCCTTTGCGAATCCACCTTGTGGTTCAGCTTGGCTGCTTACCCACAAGGAAGCTTTGCGGTAGTTTACTGTGCCGCTGGGTCCACCAAGACCACATAGGCGTGGAATGCCAAGATTTATGATTGTTTGGACAGAGACTGCGCAGAGATGACGGAGTTGGGGAGACAAGTTGTAATTTTCGGGGACTTTAACGGCCATTTTGCCGAGTTTGGGAATGAAGACGTAAATGGGAAACTGTTAAAGTCATTCGCGGACAAGAATGCATTGGTGATTGGTAACTTATTGCCGGTTTGTCAGAGCCGTTATACTTGGCATGGCCCATCTGCGAGATCAACTATTGATTATGTTCTGTTCAGCGGCCCCCTAGTTGAAACAGTACAGCCAGTCCACATTGATGAATTAGGTGATATCAGTCTAGGGAGTGACCATAATGCACTAGTGGTTGACTGCCTTGTCCCCCAGAATATTAGGCCTCCACCGCAACTTCCAAGCAAGTCGACCTCAAAGGTTTTCTATGACTTCCACTACGATGACGCTTTAGCGAAGTTTAAAAATAAAATGGAATTGGAAGTGCAGGGCGCGATTTACACATATGATGAGTTTGCTGATGCTATTCGTTGGGTGATGGACTTGACCTTGGAGAAATTTAGGGTCTCCAAAAGATTACCTAATGGCCTGAAACCTAAAAAGTGGTGATGCTAGTAGAGCCCATCGCCAGGCTTTGGCCAGGAAGGAACCTTTAGAAGTAGTGAAGAGGTTATGGTCAGACCTGCAAAAAGCTAAATCTCAAACTAGGTCGTTAATACAGCGGAAAATACGACAGCTAAACTTTAAAGTGGAGAAAGACATTGAACAAGCTGGGAAGGAGAAGGGCAAAAAGTTCTGGCGATTTGTCAAAAAGCTCCACAAAGAGGGACACGAACTAGTCCGAAATACAGTTAGCGTTAAATCAAAAACTGGCGCATTGCTCATGGATAAACAGGCTATAGCAGATAGGATAACCGAATATATCTTAGATGTAGAAGATGAGTTGTTAGGATTGCGAGCTAATACTCCGCCAAACAGTGAATTAATAGCTGTGGGTCCTATGGGTCTTATCCAGAATACAATGGGAGATGGGAAGTTGGTCAAATACTTCACGCAGGAGGAGGTGGACCAGGCTATTCATCGACTTCGTACTGGTAAGGCGGCTGGCAATGACGGGATTTACGCTGAGTGCTTGAAACACCTCGGTCCTAATGCACCGTCCTGTCTGAGAGTGGTTTTAAATGACATAAGGCGTACAGAGCGCAGTCCCGAAAGCTGCCATGTGACGAGGGTATCATTAATTTACAAAGGAAAAGCAAAGGACGAAACAGACCTGAACTCATACAGGCCGATTGCGGTTACCTCTGTCCTTTATAAGCTGTACACAATGTTGCTTAAGGAAAGGCTCGGGGCTTTCATGGAGGAAAATAACATCCTAAGTGAAGCTCATGGTGCGTTCCGTAGAGATCGCAGGCTAGCCGACCACATTTTTACATTGACGCATCTCATTGAATTCTCTCGCAAAGAGAAAAGACCACTGAAAATCGCATTTCTAGACCTTAAAAATGCGTATGACAGCGTACATTGACAGAAGCTCTGGGTTTGCTTACGTAATTTGAAACTCCCCGAGGTGGAGATAAGTTCTATTTTTACGTTGTATGTATGGTCACTGCAGTTATACATACAGTGTTGGAGAGACGGTAACTAAACCAATACTAAGCAAGGTGGGTCTCTGCCAGGGATGCCCTTTATCGCCGATATTATTTATAATCTTTCTGGACGGGCTGTCTATGGAACTAAATAAAGTTGGGCTAGGTGCGATCCTAAAGGGTAAATATAATCACCCACGAATGAGAATAGATTGTCTGCTGTACGCGGATGATATTGTTTTGACGGCGAACTCCTCAAGTAACATGCAGAGGATGCTGGATATATGTTCTACATTCGCTACGCGCAGAGGCCTGTCTTTCGGCATGGAAAAATCTAACTGTATGTCTCTGGGCTCCGGTCGCGTGCACATTACAAGGACAGCCAATGACATGGATAGACTCCTACACCTATCTTGGAGTTACTCAAAGCGCTGATGACAATTATCTGGCAAAAATGGAAGAACTAGTGCTTAGTAAGAGCAGAAAGCTTCGTTGGGCAGTGGAGAACCTTGCAAAAAACTCTTACAATAAGTACACTGTGAGCAGGACGCTGTGGAAAGCAGTGGCTGTCCCCGCTCTTACACATGCCAATGAGGTCGTCAGTTACTCGAAACGCACAGTTGAGCTTTCGGACCGGGCCCAACGCGACGTTGAAAAGGCGGCGTTAAGCGCTGGCCCGTACGCGGCGGATTTGGCCGTACGAGGGGAAATGGGTTGGTCTCTTATGGTTTCGAGAGAAGCAAGGAGCAAACTTACTCGGGGCGCCTTAAATTTATCCCTGAGGCGGATGGTGGCGCGCATGTTTAGTTTTATGCGTGCTAATGGTTATGACTCAAATTGGTCTCGACGGATAACCCAACTAGACGCGATCGGAACTGAACGACATACATCGCAGTCATATAGTCTGGGCCCAATATGTGGACAGAGAAGTTATGGCTGCTGAGCAGCAAAGATGGAGGCTAGCGGTAACGAAAAAACGCAGTCTTAGCATGTACGCGGTGAAGGAGGCACCGTCTACGGGAACGGTCAGATGTGGCCTTCTGTTCAGAGCCCGAACCGGCACTCTACTTTCGGGTGAGAGACAAGCGGCTATATTAGGAACATCCCCGGAATGTAAACTATGCGGTTATGCCATTGAAAACCTCGAGCATATTTTAATGGAGTGCCCTGTTGTGGAGCGTGAGTCGCGTGAGATGAGAAACTGGAGAGGCAACAAGTGGGGCACCCCGGTGTCATAATTAATAGGATTAAACAAGGAGCAGGCTGACTGGGACCCTAATATGATCCGGTGGATCTTAGGGAATTGTGAACAGGAGAAGAAACTATGGAGGAAGGCCAACCTGCATTCAGATGCCCCCAACTAACTAGCTACTTTTTTTTACGCTGAGCTCCTTTGGGAGACGCCCTGTTTCAAAAGGGTGTATATTTGTTATACGGCATCTATAAACCTGTAAACCTGGTCCACTATTCGCCTAACCAAAGTCAATCAACAAACGTCATTGTCCCAGACATACTTGGGAGAAACTACAAGTTATATATACGAAGTCCCTCCTGTCCCACCCTCAGTCGATACCTGCTGTCGGCTCATCCTTAAGAAATCCTTAGACGTACGGAGTAAATTTTAAATCGAAACTTTTATTTTATTCATTTTGATACCTTTATGTTCAATCTATTTGAATCCTTAATTTTTCGGAAAAGAAACTCGGAGATATTTTTTTAAAACCCTTAATTTTAAGAAGAGAAGGAGCGTGAGTGCGCAAAATATTAAAAGAAAAAAATAATAATTAAGTTAACACTGAAATCGAGAAAGAAGATAAAAGAACCCTTAACCCTTAAAAAGAATATGGAATGTCGTAAGAAATTAAAAACTTGAAACTATTTTGATAAACTGACTTGAAGTTGCAACTATGGTAATAGAACTTAGATTATGGTTGACGGATTGATTCAATTTTAAAAATCTTATTTTTGTATTTTTGAACATTATTATTTTAGTGCATAACTATAATTTTTTAACCTTAATACCCCTAAAATTTAAATTCAAAACATAAAAGGAGACATTGCAGTCGGCAGGATACGATCCTTGGAATCTTATTAATACGATGGATTTTGACATGTCTTGAAGAGAGTGAAAGTTGGTTCAATTGTAAAAACCCCAATATTATTTTTGAGAAAATATTGAAAATAATCGAGCAATAACCATGAGTCAAATTGACACATCAGATGTCCTAATATACGTTTTGATTATTTTAATAATCATATTGTCTTATGACAAATTAATTCTACTCTTGAAAAAATTATTTTATGACGTGGTTGGTTCAATCCAAAGACCAAATTTAGTGACCCATAATCTTAAGGATGAAATGATATAAAAACTAGTACAACAAAATGCTGAGTCACAACAAATGTTTAAAGCAACTCTAGAGACCCTTAATAAGAGTTAAAGAGATTCATTAGAAGCCCATAGAGGTTCCCCTCCCCAATCTTCGAGATCTAATGCAAATTCGAGTTCGGAATTAATACGAAACGTACTCATATAAAAGATATACAAAAATCACCCGAAGAAAATACTATTAATAGAGATGAAAGCCTTAGAAGAGTCGAAAAGTCTAGAAAAGAGGAAGAGAGATTAAACACCATACTTACATCAACCCCTTAAAACCAAAAAGGAACAATCAAGAAAGAATCCCTCCCTACACTATATTAAAGTGAGTCAACAATCCTTTTATAAAGGTAAAAAAGTTATTTTTACAAGTGAATTTGTTCCTTCCGAGTCGCGTTTCGGATTTCAAAAGTGCTGGTTATTCGAGGGCTTTGGCCCCTCGAAACCCGATCTATTGCCCCCTATTGGGCTAACATTTATTTTGAGTTTGTACAACTTGTAGGCCTAACTGGCAGGTATAAAGGAATGGAAATGAGCTGGGTTTATCCAAATGCTGGTCATCAGCTCGCACCACTCTCCCGCCCCCTAAGTAATCCATTGATGAATACGTGGATGAAAGAGAGATATGAGCGAGGGAAATTCTTTACACAACCCTTGACATCGTACCACCCCTATCATCTTCACGAAAAATATTAAGTAAAGAAGTAGGGTTTTACAATCAGAAGTATATAACGTAAAATAAGCATGGTTTAGAGAACTATTTTTAACACGCGCCTTTCTAAAAGTCTTTCCAATATTACAAAAAAATACATAATACAGCAATATTACAATTTTTACAAATATAATCGTTACACAATTTTAACCAATTAACATCAATTATTGTTTTACCTCATTCATTGATTTTTAGTGAGTATAATAGCTGCACAGGTCGACGAATTATATTTCTATTTGCTGTCCTTACTACACAAGAGCGTATCTTATTGTCTCTACCTAAAAGTACTTCTGTGATTAATCCTAACTTCCACATGTTTTTTCACTTTATCTTCATATATAAGAACTACATCTCCTGCCTTAATTATTATTTCTTCCTTATCGAAACTCTAAAAGGTAATTGCTAATTATGGTGTAAGCTTCCTAGCTGGGTTATATGAACTAAAAAAGAACTAGGTCAGATATGGATAATTTGATTGGGTTAAAGTTTATTTTTTCAACTTAATAGTATAAGGTCAGGTCAGGTTAGGTTTTGTTTCGTTTGGTTAGACTTATGTTAGTAATATTTTGGAAATAGTGTAACAATCTTACGCCTTTTCCAAAAAATTACTAATTAAAACTCTCGACTTCCGAAATAAAATAACCTTTCTCGAATTATAATATGCCTTTTCCAAAAAATTACTGTTTACAATTATCTACTTCCGAAATAAAATTGGCTTTCTCGAATTATTTTATATCCTGGTATGAGAATTGTAAACTGATACAGCCTGAAGAATAGTACAATATTTAAATGTACTTTAATAAAAATTTATAAACACGATCCGTTAGTAGGTCACATTACTGTTTAAGTGATCACAGAAGAGGGGAGTTTTTGAAACCAACAAATACAACTGTATTTTTAAGAAATGCGCAAAACTTAACACAAACACTGCTATTTCCCAAAATAGCAGCCGATATTTCTAAAACAGCAGTTTTGAAAAAACACCGCGGTTTTTTTGGAATCGCGGTTGCTATTTCGAGAACTGCTCTACCGGGAACTGCTCATACGGGGTAGACCCGTAGAGTTAATCGTTATAATCTGTTTGACGATAAGTTAAAAAATACTACATTTGGAGTTAGTATGTTTTGAGTATACAGTGTGTAAATGATATTGCTTTGAAGCGAAAGAAACAAAACTGTGGATATAAATGCTTTGACATGAATCAAGATAAAAATTGTGAATATATTCAGAAATGATTTTTTTAAGCTTAGCTCGAGCAAAATTATAAATTTAATTTTGTTGCAAGCGAATTCCAATTCAGATTGCCATCGTCAGTACGCCAATTTTTTTTTAAAAAAAATAAGTTTCCCCTCTGATCTGTTCCACCCTAAACTTTCCTTTGTAATGAACAGAAAAGTTTGGTTAAGAGTTCTATTTAAGTTTCAAAGTACTTCAGCGTTGTGTTGCTTCACCGTTTTCTTGGCAAGAAATTGGGTCGATACTTGGTGAAAGTTAGGAAAGAAAAATTATTATTACCTTAATAATGTTGGAAGTAAAATAATGTGAAAAATACGCTAACTGAACAAGAAAACTCTCAAATGTCGGGTAAATTTAAATAAGCGTTAATGACTTACCTCACGAATGCTTCTCTCAGCCGCAATGCGGCATAACTTAAAGTAATAACTACTTTAAGGACACTACAACAATATGCCACGAAAAATTTCTAAAAACTTGCTAGAAAACTAAATTTGAAATGTGAGTCTTTCTTAAGACTTCTGTATGCTTTATTTTAGATTCAGGGTTTTTTTCCGAAAACTTATACGCTATACAAAGTCTCATTGGGAAGCCCTCGTATAAGCAGTTCCCATATGAACGGATGCAATAATAGAGGTCCTCATAACCGCGGTTCCCGAATGAACGGATACCATAATAGAGGTCCTCATAACCGCAGTTACCGAATGAACGGATGCCATAATAGAGGTTTTCATACCCGCGGTTCTTCAAAGAGCGGTTTCCGAAAATGCAGTTTACTTTTTGGAGCAGTTCCCTATACAACGATTCTCGTAAAGGCCCCGTACCGTTACAGCAGTTCCCAAAAGGGCAGTCCAACTGAGAAGTGAAAACGATAGTAGTTTATGATGGTGTAGGTCTGGTTACGTTTGGACGGTTAGGGTTAGGCTTCGTTTTGTTATTCCAACACCAGTAGTATTATGGTCAGTTATGGTTAGGTTAGAGTTTTGTTAATAAAAGGTAATATGTCGGAGGTGCTTATTTAAAATTTTCCATGAAATAACCAACTAATTGTAATTTTAAAATCATTCGGTGTTGTTTCTTGCATGTTTTATTATGCAGATTGCTCTGTTCATTATTTGAAGAATCGATTAGAAATCACTTGATTTTCCATTTCACCCTCCCTTTAAATATGAACTTTGCGAAAAACGTCTGACTTCAATTACTGGCCGTTCTCTAAACAAAATAATTATATATAATAGCAACACTTATTTCGTTATGAAAAACATTTCTGTGTAGCTGAAGCGTCCATTATTTTAAAACCGTTGGTGAATTCGAAGCGCAGCGTGCTGTAAGAAACACACCACCCGTCTTTTTTCTCTATTATAACAAAAAGTCGACATGAACACTATCCGGGCAGCAATAATCGAGGTAAAAATGTTACTTTTTACTGTTCAATAATTTCAATCTGTCGTGCAACGCCATTTAACACTGAGACAAGTCACGTAAATAAAATTTACTAATTAGCTAGGTGTGGTTGAGAGTCGGAGGGCCTGTTAATTTCGAATGTGCTAATGCAGTACAGTATTCCCGTTTTCTAAATCGCTAAGTTAATATTCGAGATGGCATGAAAGTTGGGGTGCATTAAGTTCTTACCACGCCGATCTTGCCTTAATCGTTTTCTAGCCTCCCTTGTTCATGGTGTACAAACACACACACCGACATACAAAAGATCAGATGAATGCTAGATCTAGTTAATTGACCACACCTAGCAAAAACTATGATTCTTCATTCATTTCGCTTGCCTAAATTGTCTTTATTGTGAAAGGAAACGCAGGGTTTTGAGATCGCTGAAAGTCTGTTCAATTCTTTGTCGACGTTCATGAAAAAAAGGTTCAACGTAAGGTAAAATTCCGTGACAATTCCTCTGAAACTGATGTCAGAATAGTATATACACTAAATTTCATTCGTAGCATCCATAACGTTCCCATACCTTTGGGAGAGATAAATGAAATGAGGAACAGGGGTGCTTTGCCAGAGGTAATTTTTAAATTGCACCCTCGCGTAGCACGTAAGACATTGCTTTCACATGCTACTTGTTAACAGAGTTGGGCACTCCTCCTTAGATAGATTTTTTTCCTCTCAAACTATCATAGATGGCGAAACTATCAATTCTTCTGGCTATATTTTAGAGTGGAACTCCTTCTTAGATAGATTTTTTTCCTCTCAAACTATCATAGATGGCGGAACTATCAACTCTTCTGACTATATTTTAGACTGACATTGCTGGTTAGATAGATATTTTTCCTCTCAAACTATCATAGATAGCGAAACTATCAACTCTTCTGACTATATTTTAGACTGACACTGCTGGTTAGATAGATATTTTTCCTCTCAAACTATCATAGATAGCGAAACTATCAACTCTTCTGACTATATTTTAGACTGACACTGCTGGTTAGATAGATATTTTTCCTCTCAAACTATCATATTTGGCGAAACTATCAATTCTTCTAGCTATATTTTAGACGGGCATTATTTGTTAGATAGATTTTTTCCCTCTCAACAAATCATAGATGGTGAAACTATCAAATCTTCCTTCAATATGTTAGATTGGCTCTCATTGTTAGATAGATTTTTTGCCTATCAAATCAAATTGAAATCTTTAGGAACGACTAAATTGATCGATTATTTAATTTCCGGACTTTAAATTTGATTGTTTTCGATCAAACTGATTTGGGCTCTACCTACTTTTACTCTGTTTAATCGATTCCTGATATTTCCTGATTTTGTAGAATTTCTAATATTTTCATATATTCATATAATTTCCATAATCTCATTTCTCAAGTTTGACTTTTAACTGTCTATAGTTCAAAAGCTACTATCCAAACTTTTTCAAATTATTCGCCCTTGATTTAATCTAAACCATCTACTATAAACGGTTAACTAATAATAATTAAAGGCAAAAATTGCAATTAAAACTGTGGGTAATAAAAATCAGAAAATCTACACTTTAATTTATCTAATTCTACGTTTGGATGATTTCGTGGAATCGTTCTTCCTCCTCGAGTAGTCGTTCACATCAGTGACAGCACGGAGCTTCTATATACAAGAAGCTCCGTCTTCACAGTTTGAACTGTTGAACCATCGTTTATTTTATTTTTATTTATTTGTTTGAGAGGGTTATAACGACCACCAAGTACAGAATCTTCTTATAGAATAAACCTACACTTGCTAACGTTCAAATATATTAAAAACTTCGATATCATTCAAAAAACGACTTATCTTTCCAGAAATTTTCATAACTATCAAAATTGCCTATCAAAGATTAGCACATAATTTTTTAAAATGAAATCAGAAAACAGATGTCGCCAAATAAACTCACTCAAAGAATCAATTTATTTCTCAAGGAATAATGCCTATCATTTTTTATGATTTCTAAAAGATGGGGTTAGTAGCCAGATCACGTTGAGAATCGATATTTTTCTCTAGAAGATTTCAACGAATCAATGAATCATATCAACTTCGAGTGCACTTTCTAAGCTATCAAACTCAATCGATCATTATAATTCAAATTTTTCTCGAAAATAACTATCAAAATTGATACTTTGATAGGGGCAGATTTAGTTTTCTATCGTATCAAGTGGTAAAACTATCAAATGATATGATAGTGCCCATCTATGCTTGTTAATATTTGCCTCTAATATGGCGTTAATAAAATCGGACTATACATCATATAAAGAACCAAGGTGTGGTTTTGTATCCTTATAGGAGATAATAGACGCGATACTTTTCCCTCTACAATTGGATAATTTGTATTCGCCCGACATGAAATGGCGAATGACGAGCGTCTTAGATTCAGTGTCGACCTTTATAGTTTCTTCAATCCCAAAAATGACCAAGAAACCATCTCTATCTTTCCTCAACATGGAAGGACAAGTAACATTTACTTAACCCGTAAATTCCAAAGCCAAAAAATAATTATTTCAAACGAACGATTTCTATTAACATTAACTCTAGTTCACGATATTTTGGTGGTGAGTCTCTCGACTGTGTCCATCTTCTTGGCTATGGCCACGCCCAAAAATCAAAATAGTCGCCCGTTCGTCCTAACTTTCTTCGATCTGATCTGGAAGAACTTCCTCATATTTTTCTACGAACGTAAGAGATTTACATTTCAAACAGTCCAGCATTTCACATTCTATAACCGACTGGTACTTGTAGTCCACAGCGTACAGCCGTGTGGAGAAAAGGATCACGTGGCGCGTGGCGGCCATGTCCTGGTTGATCGCGACCACTTTCATTTTCTTCGAAATATCAGGCAACCTTAAGTCGGATTTCACCGAGAAGGAATACGATACTGTGGACACAGTCGACGAACTCGTCAAAAAGGGATTCAAAAATGTCTGGTTCTGGGATGGCACTGATGAATTAAAATCTTTTCGCAGAAAGGTAAGGGATCATTCCCGTAATGCGATAGGAAAAGCAAACAGCAACCTGTTCGCCATATTAGTCTGGTTCTCTTGCGTCAAGAAGAACCAAAAGCGGCAGTGTGCGTCGACTAGCCTCCTGCGTGTATCGAACGTGAAGACTATCTGGCGTTTTCTCTTGGCGCGAGGGAACTAGCCTAATAAGGGGCTTGCTTTCTCTTCAAGTATTTAATGGAATGGTCTAGTGCAGAAACCTTTTGGTAAATTCCTTCTTTCTGTTGAACACGAGCGATATTTTTGACAAGGTTAAGATAAAACCTACGTCGAACATAGCTTCTCTGGAAATAAGCTTACAAATAAAAATGCTTCTAAAATTGGTAGTTGATTTAAACATGACTATAAATTTCACTTCTAGGTCAACGTGTCCATTCCAAAAACCTCAACACTGCCGATTGAGAAAGGTGTTGTTGGAGACGAGTTCGTTAGCGTCACCCAAAACGTTGGCGACAACAGAAAGTTCATGGTCGTTGGGACACTGATAATACAATTTCTTCTTCTTGAAAATCAAGAAATGAAAAATAAAATTGAATACGCGAACAAATACTACTTTTCGCAGTCCATAGACAATCACCTTTTGGGTTTGGTCGTTTCCCACAATTTCTCACAATCAGACCTCATGGAGAAAGCCAACCTGATGTAAGACTAAAGAAACAACGTGGCTCGTGTCACTTTTGAGTTTTGACACATAAATCTACATTTCAGGATAGAGTTGGCCGCAGAAAACGACCTCGGATTCCAACACTTCTACAAAGCGCGATACTCGCTCGATCTCATCCAATGGAAACAGCCAGAGGACGATTTTTCAACTATATCCGTTAAGGAAATCGAAAGCCTTCTTTCTCTGTACTACGTGGGAAACGTCATCGCGGTATTGGCTTTGATATTGGAATATGGTTTATCCCTTCTGCTGCCTTTGAAGAAGAAGAGGACCACAGCCTAGACTCGATTTAAAACGGTCTCACATCCTTGATTGTAGCACATATTTTGTGGCCAGCTTTTTGGCATAGTTAGAAATCCAAAATACGTAGTATGCATGATTTAGGTTTGATATTTGACAAATCCCTTTGGTTTCTGCCTTTATTTTTCTTAACTGTTTTTGAGAAAACTCTTGATAGCATAACATATTATAGTAGCGCTAAAGACGATTTAAAATCACTATGAATAAAAATATTGTACCTAATTAATATCATATAACGAAATAAAATACATGTTGATGTTTAGCGATCATTAAATTTGATGAAAAAATATTTGAAGGTATCGTAGATATTATTTCGAACCGTAAAAAATTGTTCTGTTATATCATGCAACGCAATCTATAAAGAGCTAATTGGTTTTCTTAATATATCTACTGAATGATTAAATATAGCGGCCAAAAATGTTTTTCTACACCATTCCATCGACGTATTTACTCTTTAGTGACATACTTGTTCCTTACCTCTGTTAAATTGACATACTTGTTCCTTACCTCTATTAAATTATGGTAAAATATATAATCTTTTCCAGAGTACGTTTTAGCTGCGTAGTTGGATCGATTCAATAAATATAAGAGATACTTAACAAACAATGTCAATAATGCCTTAACTTAAGTAGCTCGATATTCAATTAGGAATGCAAACGAAATATATCGTGACAAAATTAACGGTAGATAAATAAAAGAACTTAATAAAGTTCATTCTGAAATTCAGTATTTGGTAAGGCTCATTAATCGCTTCTACAACTGTTGTTGGCACGAATGGTATGCATTTAGCGAGGCATTTATCTATGGAAAAACTACTGTCGGTCTCTAAAATGGGCACATATACTCCTGAACATCGTGCCACGTTTTTCCTGTTCTGCTGAATGATATTCCTAGATTCATACACCTGTTTCATTAAGCGTAATTGAAAGATAAGTCAACATAAAGGATATGCGGTTTGGAGTACTCGAGGTTAGAGTATTTACACATTGACGAAAGTATCTTTCAAGCGTCGATATCGTGTCCGTTCCTCTCGTACCTTCGCCTTTGTTCTATCGATAACAAAAAATTCGAAACCCCTTCCTTAGCATGTCTTCGGATCGATTTAATTAACTTGGAACCGCGATGCGTAACATAGAGTTAATATTTTTCCATCACAACAAGTAAATCGAAAGTCATCATTAAATTTTGAATGCACGAAGTACAACCTGCTGGAAGAAGTAATGCTAGTTAAGTATGAACTTTGAGAAAATCGGTAATCCGTAAATTTTCTCGAGCGTTCTTGATTAACTTTTATGCCAAACCGTACTTTCTGCTAGTCTACCAACGTAGGCCATAAACACGGAGTTGCAAAAATCGCCTAGCAGTTTTTTTGCCAGCCGAATAGTCAAAAACAAAACAATCTCTTATGTGCCACGCCATTTTCATCAGTCTTAATTATTCAACATGGGTGAAATTCGAATGGGAATAATTGAGGTAAGAATATTTACGCAGAAATAATCTCAAATGTATTTTTCAACGCGACGCTATATCGAGAAACTGAGATTACTCATGAAAGTATTATTGGCCAATTTGTATTGTCTAAATACTTCCCCCCTCCCCCCTAGGAAACTGTGGGTTTTGACATCGCAGACAATCTCTACGGTTCGACATCGGAGTTTTTCAGTAAAAGATTTAACATAAGGTAGAATTCTGTAACACTTTATCTAATCGTGTTGTCAAAATAATATTTATTCTTTAATCCAAGTATCGGTTTCGTGCACATACCTTTGGATGAGTTTAACTCTATCAAAAACCAGAGTGATTTACCACAGGTAATATTTAAAATTGCACAAGAGGTTTCTTCGGATTCCCTCAGATAAGACACAGCTATTACAAACGACAATCGCCCTTAAGAACTCTCTGCTTACAAACTATAGTCTAGAGCACTATAAAAAATCGACACGAGAGAATACTTAATAATTATACTTATTCAATTTAAAACATATACTTTTGGCAGACAATGGACATGCTGTTTACTCCGGCGCAGATCGATAGATTCTTTACACCTGAGATGAAATGCCGGATGACGAGCGTTTATGACTCAGTGTCGACCTTCATCGTCTCTTCAGTCCCTAAAATGACCAAGACACCATCCATGTCTTTTCTCAACATGGAACGACAAGTAGCGTGAACCTTCCCATATGTTCCTAAGGAATACAATAACAATTTCTTTCAAAATTAACTGTAGTTCTCGTTATTTTGGATGGTGAGTCTACTGGCAGTGTCAATCCTCTTGGCTCTGGCCACACCCAAAAATAAAAATGGTCGACCTTTAGTCCTTACCTTCGTCGAAATGATCTGGGAGAATTTCCTGATTTTTTTCTTCGAACGTAAGCTGTTTCGTTTTTAAATGGTGTAATGAATCCATATTTGAAAATCGATTTGAATTTTTGGTCACAGCGTACAGCCGTGTCGAGGACGCGACCACGTGGCGTCTGGCAGCCATGTCCTGGTTGATCGCGACCAGTTTCATTTTCTTCGACATATCCGGCAACCTAAAGTCGGATTTCACCGAGAAGGAACACGAAACTGTGGATACCATCGACCAACTTGTCAAACATGATTTTCACAACATATGGTTCTGGGATGGCAGTGAGGAATTAACTTCTTTTCGCAGAAAGGTAAGTACTGAATCGATCGCTACTTTCATCCCTTCTCAAGAGAGTAAATCATTTAAGAGAAATATCAGATGAAACTAACGTCGGTCCAAAGGTTGAACCAGAAGTAAGATAAGGGACTAGAAGTATTGAGGTAACCAAATTCTTCATTTGGCGAAAGTGAATATTCTTGAAAACACACCATCGGTTGGCCCTCTGGTAGCGGTTTCTGAATTTTCCCCTCCAAAACGTGAGACGCTCCCGATGGTAGACGGCCGAACTAGATTCAAGCAGTCGCATCCGTGTTCCGCGGCTTTAGGTTGAGGGGAGGGGGTAGGAAATTTTTTTGAAACTCGACAAATGTTTTTCTCTCTAGTGTAGGCACGATGGAAGGGGGCATAAATTCCTCAAATTTGTTCCAGGATCTATTACTTACTTCTAGTCCCTTATCTTACTTCTGGTTGAAGGGAACTTTAGAAAATCTATTCTCGAGCAATTATTGATTGATTTCATTTTGTAACAATTAGATGATTGAAATAATTAGAACAATAAATTTCTTAACTAGGTCAACATGCCCATCCCCGAAACTTCAATACTCCCAATTGCAGAAGGGGTTTTTGGAGACCAGTTCTTGAACATCGCGGACAACGTCGGGGACAAAAGAAAGTTCATGGTGGTTGGGGCATTAATAATGCATCTTATTCTCCTTGAAAATAAACAAATGAAAAATAAAATAGAATACGCAAATAAATACTACTTTTCGTCGTCCATAGACAATCAGCTTTTGGGTTTTGTCGTTTCCTACAATTTCTCCCAATCAGAGCTCATGGAGAAAATCAACCTATTGTAAGGCTAACGTAACAACGTCGTTTGTGTCGCTTCTAACACGTGATCTATGTTTCAGGATTGAACTAATAGCAGAAAACGATCTGGGATTCCAATATTTCTACAAAGCGCGATACTCGCTCGATCTCATCCAATGGAAACAGCCAGAGGACGATTTTTCAACTATATCCGTTAAGGAAATCGAAAGCCTTCTTTCTCTGTACTACGTGGGAAACGTCATCGCGGTATTGGCTTTGATATTGGAATATGGTTTATCCCTTCTGCTGGCTTTAAAGAAGTCCAGAACCACAGCTTAGATCTTAAGACGACTTTCACATCGAGTTAATTTTCAAGATAAAATATCGTTGAAATGTTTAAATACTATCGTATAATGGATTTTCAACTCTGCAATTTTCTTATTCGCCCGTTCAGCAGATCGACTTGCAACCCCCTCCCCCTCAAATTTTGTGAGTGAGAGGGTAATTCGAATTCTATTTCTCTTTGCGCATGGGTCATTTCAAACGCCTCACTCAATATTCTCCGGAGTAATAGAGTTCCTTCTCCCCACGTGACCTAGCTCGATATACAGCCGTCTCACCATCGCGGGTGTAAGGCATGTCTGGTGGCCGGCTTTTGGATCTAGTTGGGAATCCAAAATACGATTAATTAAATAATGCTAAATATTTGAAGTCAATATGTTGTGACTATACGTAAAGGATATTACTTAAAAGAAAAAGTAAAATAATAAAATTCTAAATATTTAAAGTCAATATGTTGTGACTATACGTAAAGGATATTACTTAAAAGGAAAAGTAAAATAATAAAATTCTAAATATTAATGTTTATATTTTAAACGAAATATATATAATAATAATAATAATAATGTTTATTGTGCGTTGAAAGAGTTTACAAGATACCAACAAGTCAGCGCACATTGCGTTAAAAGTGATGGAGTTAAATTAATTAAATTAGAATATACACTTTGAGGTAAAATGCAGTTAAGTCTAAAAACTAGTGGAAACATAATTGTTTTAATTTTTGGGGTTTAAACAAGTCTATGTTTGTGCAAGCACTATGGCGGTTAAAAGTCTTAATCATTCTAGCGAGAGGAGATAGATTTTCTTGTCTTTCATAGAAGAGGTGTCTTTTACGTGTCAGTCGAGCTGAAGTGTTGAAGCTTATTGTCCGCAATGGTAAACTTGAGTGAATTTTATGGTTAATTAGTTTTTGGAGGAATATGATGTCCAGTGTTTGTAATGCGGCCGATATCGTATCCATATTTAGGGATTTTATTAATGATTCGTAGTTATAAGATGCATCTCTAATATAAAGAGTGTGATAGTATTCGATGAACTTTCTTTGTATTCTCTCGAGTGAGTTTATATTGGATTTTATTTTGTCATTGTATGTGACTGCGCCATAGAGCAGACATGGTTTTACAAGGGTCATTTAGAGTCTTATGAATACCTTGGGGGAGTTCAATGGTTTGGCTACTTTGAGTATACATCCAAGGGTACGAGTCTGCTTAGAAATTATCTAAACAATAGATGTACTTTTTCTTTAATCTAAATAAATATAGATGTGCTTTTTCTTTAATCTAAATAAATATAGATGTACTTTTTCTTAACCCTAAATAAAATAGATGTACTTTTTCTTTAATCTAAATAAATATAGATGTACTTTTTCTTTAATCTTAATAAATATAGATGTACTTTTTCTTTAATCTTAATAAATATAGATGTACTTTTTCTTAACCCTAAATAAAATAGATGTACTTTTCTTTAATCTTAATAAATAAAGATGTACTTTTTCTTAACCCTAAATAAAATAGATGTACTTTTTCTTAAACCTAAATAATAAAATTGTACTTTTTCTTAATTTTAAATAATATTAATGCACTTTTGCTTAAATTTCAAAATATAAAAAGTGGAAATAAAAATCCTAATCATTTGAAAAAGAAATATTCACTACATTCATCGAAATTCACGAAGAATCCTAATAACGACATTCAAAAAAAATTCACTGAAATTCATTGGAATTCAGACAGATATCACAAGTTAAGAATTATGAAATCAGAGATCAGGTGTAAAAAATGTTTGCAAATGACTAACCCCTCGGCATTTAGTTTTGTAGATAACTCCTGTCGGTCTCTATTATGGGCACGTATATAGTGTCCAGTTGGATAAACAAAAAGCCAGGTGATGTTAGTGCTTAGAAGCCAGTAAGTTCAGACTGGTGTCTTAGTAGGATGAACAAAAGACCTGATGGTGGTGTGAGAGACACTAGAGTAATAGCCAGTGTAGGAAGAATATAATTTTTCGAATTTCCGGGAAATTGAGAACACATTTGCGCCGATTACCGAACTGCGAACGCGGTTCCCTGGGGTGTAACAACAGACAGATACACACACAGACACACACCCACACACGGACACACACGATCGTTACAGATACGGGCACACAATTGACACTTGGGGACCGATAAGGAGTGATTGACATCTGAGGACCCAATTAACTATAGTTCATTAAAAAGAGGATTTCATAATTAGTTGAGCGCCGTAAAGCATATAATTAAACACTCGCTGTGGAAAAAGAACCCAAGACATTTATATGTAGGGACCTGAAAACACACGATATTTTCACCGCATAAATGGGGACCTTAATTCCAGATTACTTTCAAATTTCAGATATAGATGTCGCTAGGTGAAAGTCCCCACTTGTCAATGAAGTCACTGCGTTGATCTTGAAAGTGTATAATCAAAAAATGTCCCCAGATATAAGGTAGGAAGACGGTTTAGGTCCCCACTTGTAAAACTGAAATTAGCTCAAAACTTAAGTTTTAAGCTAAAAATAGGACTGATTACTTAAATTTCATTCTGATAATCAATATTTTAACTATAAAATTATAATATACATGAAATTTGAAAATGTGTGTTTAAAAGACCCCACTTGTCTGTTGAAATGACAGTGAAGGTCCCACTTGTAAATTTATCGAGTGTGAAAAATGAAATTGAAATACCTGATGGAACCATATAGGCTTCGACACTAATTCAAAATCTAATAATTTATACACAAATGTCCCCAGATATAAGGTTGGAAGACGGTTTAGGTCCCCACTTGTAAACCTGAAATTAGCTCAAAACTTAAGTGTTAAGCCTTTAAAAGGTCCGATTACCTAAATTTCATTATAATAATCAATATTTAAACAATAAAATTAAAATATTCATGAAATTTGAAAATGTGTTTTTAAAAGACCCCACTTGTCTGTTGAAATGACGGTGAAGGTCCCCACTTGTAAATTTATCGAGTGTGAAAAATGAAATTGAAATACTTGATGGAACCATATAGGCTTTGACACTAATTCAAAACCTAATAATTTATACACAAATGTCCCCAGATATAAGGTTGGAAGACGGTTTAGGTCCCCACTTGTAAACCTGAAATTAGCTCAAAACTTAAGTGTTAAGCTAAAAATAGGACTGATTACTTAAATTTCGTTCTGATAATTAATATTTTAACTATAAAATTAAAATATACATGAAATTAGAAAATGTGTGTTTAAAAGACCCCACTTGTCTGTTGAAATGACAGTGAAGGTCCCCACTTGTAAATTTGTCGAGTGTAAAAAATGAAATTGAAATACCTGATGGAACCATATAGGCTTCGACACTAACTCAAAATCTAATAATTTATACACAAACGTCCCCAGATATAAGGTTGGAAGACGGTTTAGGTCCCCACTTTTAAACCTGAAATTAGCTCAAAACTTAAGTGTTAAGCCTTTAAAAGGTCCGATTACCTAAATTTCATTATAATAATCAATATTTAAACAATAAAATTAAAATATACATAAAATTAGAAAATGTGTGTTTAAAAGACCCCACTTGTCTGTTGAAATGACGGTGAAGGTCCCACTTGTAAATTTGACGAGTGTGAAAAATGAAATTGAAGTACTTGATGGAACCATATAGGCTTTGACACTAATTCAAAACCTAATAATTTATACACAAATGTCCCCAGATATAAGGTTGGAAGACGGTTTAGGTCCCCACTTGTAAACCTGAAATTAGCTCAAAACTTAAGTGTTAAGCCTTTAAAAGGTCCGATTACCTAAATTTCATTATAATAATCAATATTTAAACTATAAAATTAAAATATACATGAAATTAGAAAATGTGTGTTTAAAAGACCCCACTTGTCTGTTGAAATGACGGTGAAGGTCCCCACTTGTAAATTTATCGAGTGTGAAAAATGAAATTGAAATACTTGATGGAACCATATAGGCTTTGACACTAATTCAAAACCTAATAATTTATACACAAATGTCCCCAGATATAAGGTTGGAAGACGGTTTAGGTCCCCACTTGTAAACCTGAAATTAGCTCAAAACTTAAATGTTAAGCTAAAAATAGGACTGATTACTTAAATTTCATTCTGATAATCAATATTTTAACTATAAAATTATAATATACATGAAATTGAATATGTGTGTTTAAAAGACCCCACTTGTCTGTTGAAATGACAGTGAAGGTCCCCACTTGTAAATTTATCGAGTGTGAAAAATGAAATTGAAATACCTGATGGAACCATATAGGCTTCGACACTAATTCAAAATCTAATAATTTATACACAAATGTCCCCAGATATAAGGTTGGAAGACGGTTTAGGTCCCCACTTGTAAACCTGAAATTAGCTCAAAACTTAAGTGTTAAGCCTTTAAAAGGTCCGATTACCTAAATTTCATTATAACAATCAATATTTAAACAATAAAATTAAAATATACATAAAATTAGAAAATGTGTGTTTAAAAGACCCCACTTGTCTGTTGAAATGACGGTGAAGGTCCCCACTTGTAAATTTGTCGAGTGTGAAAAATGAAATTGAAGTACTTGATGGAACCATATAGGCTTTGACACTAATTCAAAACCTAATCATTTATACACAAATGTCCCCAGATATAAGGTTGGAAGACGGTTTAGGTCCCCACTTGTAAACCTGAAATTAGCTCAAAACTTAAATGTTAAGCTAAAAATAGGACTGATTACTTAAATTTCATTCTGATAATCAATATTTTAACTATAAAATTATAATATACATGAAATTGAATATGTGTGTTTAAAAGACCCCACTTGTCTGTTGAAATGACAGTGAAGGTCCCCACTTGTAAATTTATCGAGTGTGAAAAATGAAATTGAAATTCCTGATGGAACCATATAGTTTTCGACACTAATTCAAAATCTAATAATTTATACACAAATGTCCCCAGATATAAGGTTGGAAGACGGTTTAGGTCCCCACTTGTAAACCGGAAATTGGCTCAAAACTTAAGTTTTAAGCTAAAAATAGGACTGATTACTTAAATTTCATTCTGATAATCAAAATTTTAACTATAAAATTATAATATACATGAAATTTGAAAATGTGTGTTTAAAAGACCCCACTTGTCTGTTGAAATGACAGTGAAGGTCCCCACTTGTAAATTTGTCGAGTGTAAAAAATGAAATTGAAATACCTGATGGAACCATATAGGCTTCGACACTAACTCAAAATCTAATAATTTATACACAAACGTCCCCAGATATAAGGTTGGAAGACGGTTTAGGTCCCCACTTGTAAACCTGAAATTAGCTCAAAACGTAAGTGTTAAGCCTTTAAAAGGTCCGATTACCTAAATTTCATTATAATAATCAATATTTAAACAATAAAATTAAAATATACATAAAATTAGAAAATGTGTGTTTAAAAGACCCCACTTGTCTGTTGAAATGACGGTGAAGGTCCCACTTGTAAATTTGTCGAGTGTGAAAAATGAAATTGAAGTACTTGATGGAACCATATAGGCTTTGACACTAATTCAAAACCTAATAATTTATACACAAATGTCCCCAGATATAAGGTTGGAAGACGGTTTAGGTCCCCACTTGTAAACCTGAAATTAGCTCAAAACTTAAGTGTTAAGCCTTTAAAAGGTCCGATTACCTAAATTTCATTATAATAATCAATATTTAAACTATAAAATTAAAATATACATGAAATTAGAAAATGTGTGTTTAAAAGACCCCACTTGTCTGTTGAAATGACGGTGAAGGTCCCCACTTGTAAATTTATCGAGTGTGAAAAATGAAATTGAAATACTTGATGGAACCATATAGGCTTTGACACTAATTCAAAACCTAATAATTTATACACAAATGTCCCCAGATATAAGGTTGGAAGACGGTTTAGGTCCCCACTTGTAAACCTGAAATTAGCTCAAAACTTAAATGTTAAGCTAAAAATAGGACTGATTACTTAAATTTCATTCTGATAATCAATATTTTAACTATAAAATTATAATATACATGAAATTGAATATGTGTGTTTAAAAGACCCCACTTGTCTGTTGAAATGACAGTGAAGGTCCCCACTTGTAAATTTATCGAGTGTGAAAAATGAAATTGAAGTACCTGATGGAACCATATAGGCTTCGACACTAATTCAAAATCTAATAATTTATACACAAATGTCCCCAGATATAAGGTTGGAAGACGGTTTAGGTCCCCACTTGTAAACCTGAAATTAGCTCAAAACTTAAGTGTTAAGCCTTTAAAAGGTCCGATTACCTAAATTTCATTATAACAATCAATATTTAAACAATAAAATTAAAATATACATAAAATTAGAAAATGTGTGTTTAAAAGACCCCACTTGTCTGTTGAAATGACGGTGAAGGTCCCCACTTGTAAATTTGTCGAGTGTGAAAAATGAAATTGAAGTACTTGATGGAACCATATAGGCTTTGACACTAATTCAAAACCTAATCATTTATACACAAATGTCCCCAGATATAAGGTTGGAAGACGGTTTAGGTCCCCACTTGTAAACCTGAAATTAGCTCAAAACTTAAATGTTAAGCTAAAAATAGGACTGATTACTTAAATTTCATTCTGATAATCAATATTTTAACTATAAAATTATAATATACATGAAATTGAATATGTGTGTTTAAAAGACCCCACTTGTCTGTTGAAATGACAGTGAAGGTCCCCACTTGTAAATTTATCGAGTGTGAAAAATGAAATTGAAATTCCTGATGGAACCATATAGTTTTCGACACTAATTCAAAATCTAATAATTTATACACAAATGTCCCCAGATATAAGGTTGGAAGACGGTTTAGGTCCCCACTTGTAAACCGGAAATTGGCTCAAAACTTAAGTTTTAAGCTAAAAATAGGACTGATTACTTAAATTTCATTCTGATAATCAAAATTTTAACTATAAAATTATAATATACATGAAATTTGAAAATGTGTGTTTAAAAGACCCCACTTGTCTGTTGAAATGACAGTGAAGGTCCCCACTTGTAAATTTGTCGAGTGTAAAAAATGAAATTGAAATACCTGATGGAACCATATAGGCTTCGACACTAACTCAAAATCTAATAATTTATACACAAACGTCCCCAGATATAAGGTTGGAAGACGGTTTAGGTCCCCACTTGTAAACCTGAAATTAGCTCAAAACGTAAGTGTTAAGCCTTTAAAAGGTCCGATTACCTAAATTTCATTATAATAATCAATATTTAAACAATAAAATTAAAATATACATAAAATTAGAAAATGTGTGTTTAAAAGACCCCACTTGTCTGTTGAAATGACGGTGAAGGTCCCACTTGTAAATTTGTCGAGTGTGAAAAATGAAATTGAAGTACTTGATGGAACCATATAGGCTTTGACACTAATTCAAAACCTAATAATTTATACACAAATGTCCCCAGATATAAGGTTGGAAGACGGTTTAGGTCCCCACTTGTAAACCTGAAATTAGCTCAAAACTTAAGTGTTAAGCCTTTAAAAGGTCCGATTACCTAAATTTCATTATAATAATCAATATTTAAACTATAAAATTAAAATATACATGAAATTAGAAAATGTGTGTTTAAAAGACCCCACTTGTCTGTTGAAATGACGGTGAAGGTCCCCACTTGTAAATTTATCGAGTGTGAAAAATGAAATTGAAATACTTGATGGAACCATATAGGCTTTGACACTAATTCAAAACCTAATAATTTATACACAAATGTCCCCAGATATAAGGTTGGAAGACGGTTTAGGTCCCCACTTGTAAACCTGAAATTAGCTCAAAACTTAAATGTTAAGCTAAAAATAGGACTGATTACTTAAATTTCATTCTGATAATCAATATTTTAACTATAAAATTATAATATACATGAAATTGAATATATGTGTTTAAAAGACCCCACTTGTCTGTTGAAATGACAGTGAAGGTCCCCACTTGTAAATTTATCGAGTGTGAAAAATGAAATTGAAATACCTTATGGAACCATATAGGCTTCGACACTAATTCAAAATCTAATAATTTATACACAAATGTCCCCAGATATAAGGTTGTAAGACGGTTTAGGTCCCCACTTGTAAACCTGAAATTAGCTCAAAACTTAAGTGTTAAGCCTTTAAAAGGTCCGATTACCTAAATTTCATTATAACAATCAATATTTAAACAATAAAATTAAAATATACATAAAATTAGAAAATGTGTGTTTAAAAGACCCCACTTGTCTGTTGAAATGACGGTGAAGGTCCCCACTTGTAAATTTGTCGAGTGTGAAAAATGAAATTGAAGTACTTGATGGAACCATATAGGCTTTGACACTAATTCAAAACCTAATCATTTATACACAAATGTCCCCAGATATAAGGTTGGAAGACGGTTTAGGTCCCCACTTGTAAACCTGAAATTAGCTCAAAACTTAAATGTTAAGCTAATAATAGGACTGATTACTTAAATTTCATTCTGATAATCAATATTTTAACTATAAAATTATAATATACATGAAATTGAATATGTGTGTTTAAAAGACCCCACTTGTCTGTATAAATGACAGTGAAGGTCCCCACTTGTAAATTTATCGAGTGTGAAAAATGAAATTGAAATACCTGATGGAACCATATAGGCTTCGACACTAATTCAAAATCTAATAATTTATACACAAAGGTCCCCAGATATAAGGTTGGAAGACGGTTTAGGTCCCCACTTGTAAACCTGAAATTGGCTCAAAACTTAAGTTTTAAGCTAAAAATAGGACTGATTACTTAAATTTCATTCTGATAATCAAAATTTTAACTATAAAATTATAATATACATGAAATTTGAAAATGTGTGTTTAAAAGACCCCACTTGTCTGTTGAAATGACAGTGAAGGTCCCCACTTGTAAATTTATCGAGTGTGAAAAATGAAATTGAAATACCTGATGGAACCATATAGGCTTCGACACTAATTCAAAATCTAATAATTTATACACAAATGTCCCCAGATATAAGGTTGGAAGACGGTTTAGGTCCCCACTTGTAAACCTGAAATTAGCTCAAAACTTAAGTGTTAAGCTAAAAATAGGACTGATTGCTTAAATTTCATTCCGATAATCAATATTTTAACTATAAAATTATAATATACATGAAATTTGAAAATGTGTGTTTAAAAGTTCCCACTTGTCTGTTGAAATGACAGTGAAGGTCCCCACTTGTAAATTTATCGAGTGTGAAAAATGAAATTGAAATACTTGATGGAACCATATAGGATTTGACACTAACTCAAAATCTAATAATTTATACACAAATGTCCCCAGATATAAGGTTGGAAGACGGTTTAGGTCCCCACTTGTAAACCTGAAATTAGCTCAAAACTTAAGTGTTAAGCCTTTAAAAGGTCCGATTACCTAAATTTCATTATAATAATCAATATTTAAACTATAAAATTAAAATATACATGAAATTAGAAAATGTGTGTTTAAAAGACCCCACTTGTCTGTTGAAATGACGGTGAAGGTCCCCACTTGTAAATTTGTCGAGTGTGAAAAATGAAATTGAAGTACTTGATGGAACCATATAGGCTTTGACACTAATTCAAAACCTAATAATTTATACACAAATGTCCCCAGATATAAGGTTGGAAGACGGTTTAGGTCCCCACTTGTAAACCTGAAATTAGCTCAAAACTTAAGTGTTAAGCCTTTGAAAGGTCCGATTACCTAAATTTCATTATAATAATCAATATTTAAACTATAAAATTAAAATATACATGAAATTAGAAAATGTGTGTTTAAAAGACCCCACTTGTCTGTTGAAATGACGGTGAAGGTCCCCACTTGTAAATTTATCGAGTGTGAAAAATGAAATTGAAATACCTGATGGAACCATATAGGCTTCGACACTAATTCAAAACCTAATAATTTATACACAAATGTCCCCAGATATAAGGTTGGAAGACGGTTTAGGTCCCCACTTGTAAACCTGAAATTAGCTCAAAACTTAAGTGTTAAGCTAAAAATAGGACTGATTGCTTAAAGTTCATTCTGATAATCAATATTTTAACTATAAAATTATAATATACATGAAATTTGAAAATGTGTGTTTAAAAGACCCCACTTGTCTGTTGAAATGACAGTGAAGGTCCTCACTTGTAAATTTATCGAGTGTGAAAAATGAAATTGAAATACTTGATGGAACCATATAGGCTTTGACACTAATTCAAAACCTAATCATTTATACACAAATGTCCCCAGATATAAGGTTGGAAGACGGTTTAGGTCCCCACTTGTAAACCTGAAATTAGCTCAAAACTTAAATGTTAAGCTAATAATAGGACTGATTACTTAAATTTCATTCTGATAATCAATATTTTAACTATAAAATTATAATATACATGAAATTGAATATGTGTGTTTAAAAGACCCCACTTGTCTGTATAAATGACAGTGAAGGTCCCCACTTGTAAATTTATCGAGTGTGAAAAATGAAATTGAAATACCTGATGGAACCATATAGGCTTCGACACTAATTCAAAATCTAATAATTTATACACAAAGGTCCCCAGATATAAGGTTGGAAGACGGTTTAGGTCCCCACTTGTAAACCTGAAATTGGCTCAAAACTTAAGTTTTAAGCTAAAAATAGGACTGATTACTTAAATTTCATTCTGATAATCAAAATTTTAACTATAAAATTATAATATACATGAAATTTGAAAATGTGTGTTTAAAAGACCCCACTTGTCTGTTGAAATGACAGTGAAGGTCCCCACTTGTAAATTTATCGAGTGTGAAAAATGAAATTGAAATACCTGATGGAACCATATAGGCTTCGACACTAATTCAAAATCTAATAATTTATACACAAATGTCCCCAGATATAAGGTTGGAAGACGGTTTAGGTCCCCACTTGTAAACCTGAAATTAGCTCAAAACTTAAGTGTTAAGCTAAAAATAGGACTGATTGCTTAAATTTCATTCCGATAATCAATATTTTAACTATAAAATTATAATATACATGAAATTTGAAAATGTGTGTTTAAAAGTTCCCACTTGTCTGTTGAAATGACAGTGAAGGTCCCCACTTGTAAATTTATCGAGTGTGAAAAATGAAATTGAAATACTTGATGGAACCATATAGGATTTGACACTAACTCAAAATCTAATAATTTATACACAAATGTCCCCAGATATAAGGTTGGAAGACGGTTTAGGTCCCCACTTGTAAACCTGAAATTAGCTCAAAACTTAAGTGTTAAGCCTTTAAAAGGTCCGATTACCTAAATTTCATTATAATAATCAATATTTAAACTATAAAATTAAAATATACATGAAATTAGAAAATGTGTGTTTAAAAGACCCCACTTGTCTGTTGAAATGACGGTGAAGGTCCCCACTTGTAAATTTGTCGAGTGTGAAAAATGAAATTGAAGTACTTGATGGAACCATATAGGCTTTGACACTAATTCAAAACCTAATAATTTATACACAAATGTCCCCAGATATAAGGTTGGAAGACGGTTTAGGTCCCCACTTGTAAACCTGAAATTAGCTCAAAACTTAAGTGTTAAGCCTTTGAAAGGTCCGATTACCTAAATTTCATTATAATAATCAATATTTAAACTATAAAATTAAAATATACATGAAATTAGAAAATGTGTGTTTAAAAGACCCCACTTGTCTGTTGAAATGACGGTGAAGGTCCCCACTTGTAAATTTGTCGAGTGTGAAAAATGAAATTGAAGTACTTGATGGAACCATATAGGCTTTGACACTAATTCAAAACCTAATAATTTATACACAAATGTCCCCAGATATAAGGTTGGAAGACGGTTTAGGTCCCCACTTGTAAACCTGAAATTAGCTCAAAACTTAAATGTTAAGCTAAAAATAGGACTGATTACTTAAATTTCATTCTGATAATCAATATTTTAACTATAAAATTATAATATACATGAAATTGAATATGTGTGTTTAAAAGACCCCACTTGTCTGTTGAAATGACAGTGAAGGTCCCCACTTGTAAATTTATCGAGTGTGAAAAATGAAATTGAAATACCTGATGGAACCATATAGGCTTCGACACTAATTCAAAATCTAATAATTTATACACAAATGTCCCCAGATATAAGGTTGGAAGACGGTTTAGGTCCCCACTTGTAAACCTGAAATTAGCTCAAAACTTAAGTGTTAAGCTAAAAATAGGACTGATTGCTTAAAGTTCATTCTGATAATCAATATTTTAACTATAAAATTATAATATACATGAAATTTGAAAATGTGTGTTTAAAAGACCCCACTTGTCTGTTGAAATGACAGTGAAGGTCCTCACTTGTAAATTTATCGAGTGTGAAAAATGAAATTGAAATACCTGATGGAACCATATAGGCTTCGACACTAATTCAAAATCTAATAATTTATACACAAATGTCCCCAGATATAAGGTTGGAAGACTGTTTAGGTCCCCACTTGTAAACCTGAAATTAGCTCAAAACTTAAGTGTTAAGCCTTTAAAAGGTCCGATTACCTAAATTTCATTATAATAATCAATATTTAAACAATAAAATTAAAATATACATGAAATTTGAAAATGTGTGTTTAAAAGACCCCACTTGTCTGCTGAAATGACGGTGAAGGTCCCCACTTGTAAATTTATCGAGTGTGAAAAATGAAATTGAAATACTTGATGGAACCATATAGGATTTGACACCAATTCAAAACCTAATAATTTATACACAAATGTCCCCAGATATAAGGTTGGAAGACGGTTAAGGTCCCCACTTGTAAACCTGAAATTAGCTCAAAACTTAAGTGTTAAGCTAAAAATAGGACTGATTACTTAAATTTCATTCTGATAATTAATATTTTAACTATAAAATTAAAATATACATGAAATTAGAAAATGTGTGTTTAAAAGACCCCACTTGTCTGTTGAAATGACAGTGAAGGTCCCCACTTGTAAATTTGTCGAGTGTAAAAAATGAAATTGAAATACCTGATGGAACCATATAGGCTTCGACACTAACTCAAAATCTAATAATTTATACACAAACGTCCCCAGATATAAGGTTGGAAGACGGTTTAGGTCCCCACTTGTAAACCTGAAATTAGCTCAAAACTTAAGTGTTAAGCCTTGAAAAGGTCCGATTACCTAAATTTCATTATAATAATCAATAATTAAACAATAAAATTAAAATATACATAAAATTAGAAAATGTGTGTTTAAAAGACCCCACTTGTCTGTTGAAATGACGGTGAAGGTCCCCACTTGTAAATTTGTCGAGTGTGAAAAATGAAATTGAAGTACTTGATGAAACCATATAGGCTTTGACACTAATTCAAAACCTAATAATTTATACACAAATGTCCCCAGATATAAGGTTGGAAGACGGTTTAGGTCCCCACTTGTAAACCTGAAATTAGCTCAAAACTTAAATGTTAAGCTAAAAATAGGACTGATTACTTAAATTTCATTCTGAAAATCAATATTTTAACTATAAAATTATAATATACATGAAATTGAATATGTGTGTTTAAAAGACCCCACTTGTCTGTTGAAATGACAGTGAAGGTCCCCACTTGTAAATTTATCGAGTGTGAAAAATGAAATTGAAATTCCTTATGGAACCATATAGGTTTCGACACTAATTCAAAATCTAATAATTTATACACAAATGTCCCCAGATATAAGGTTGGAAGACGGTTAAGGTCCCCACTTGTAAACCTGAAATTAGCTCAAAACTTAAGTGTTAAGCTAAAAATAGGACTGATTACTTAAATTTCATTCTGATAATTAATATTTTAACTATAAAATTAAAATATACATGAAATTAGAAAATGTGTGTTTAAAAGACCCCACTTGTCTGTTGAAATGACAGTGAAGGTCCCCACTTGTAAATTTGTCGAGTGTAAAAAATGAAATTGAAATACCTGATGGAACCATATAGGCTTCGACACTAACTCAAAATCTAATAATTTATACACAAACGTCCCCAGATATAAGGTTGGAAGACGGTTTAGGTCCCCACTTGTAAACCTGAAATTAGCTCAAAACTTAAGTGTTAAGCCTTGAAAAGGTCCGATTACCTAAATTTCATTATAATAATCAATAATTAAACAATAAAATTAAAATATACATAAAATTAGAAAATGTGTGTTTAAAAGACCCCACTTGTCTGTTGAAATGACGGTGAAGGTCCCCACTTGTAAATTTGTCGAGTGTGAAAAATGAAATTGAAGTACTTGATGAAACCATATAGGCTTTGACACTAATTCAAAACCTAATAATTTATACACAAATGTCCCCAGATATAAGGTTGGAAGACGGTTTAGGTCCCCACTTGTAAACCTGAAATTAGCTCAAAACTTAAATGTTAAGCTAAAAATAGGACTGATTACTTAAATTTCATTCTGAAAATCAATATTTTAACTATAAAATTATAATATACATGAAATTGAATATGTGTGTTTAAAAGACCCCACTTGTCTGTTGAAATGACAGTGAAGGTCCCCACTTGTAAATTTATCGAGTGTGAAAAATGAAATTGAAATTCCTTATGGAACCATATAGGTTTCGACACTAATTCAAAATCTAATAATTTATACACAAATGTCCCCAGATATAAGGTTGGAAGACGGTTTAGGTCCCCACTTGTAAACCTGAAATTGGCTCAAAACTTAAGTTTTAAGCTAAAAATAGGACTGATTACTTAAATTTCATTCTGATAATCAAAATTTTAACTATAAAATTATAATATACATGAAATTTTAAAATTTGTGTTTAAAAGACCCCACTTGTCTGTTGAAATGACAGTGAAGGTCCCCACTTGTAAATTTATCGAGTGTGAAAAATGATATTGAAATACCTGATGGAACCATATAGGCTTCGACACTAATTCAAAATCTAATAATTTATACACAAATGTCCCCAGATATAAGGTTGGAAGACGGTTTAGGTCCCCACTTGTAAACCTGAAATTAGCTCAAAACTTAAGTGTTAAGCTAAAAATAGGACTGATTGCTTAAAGTTCATTCTGATAATCAATATTTTAACTATAAAATTATAATATACATGAAATTTGAAAATGTGTGTTTAAAAGACCCCACTTGTCTGTTGAAATGACAGTGAAGGTCCTCACTTGTAAATTTATCGAGTGTGAAAAATGAAATTGAAATACCTGATGGAACCATATAGGCTTCGACACTAATTCAAAATCTAATAATTTATACACAAATGTCCCCAGATATAAGGTTGGAAGACTGTTTAGGTCCCCACTTGTAAACCTGAAATTAGCTCAAAACTTAAGTGTTAAGCCTTTAAAAGGTCCGATTACCTAAATTTCATTATAATAATCAATATTTAAACAATAAAATTAAAATATACATGAAATTTGAAAATGTGTGTTTAAAAGACCCCACTTGTCTGCTGAAATGACGGTGAAGGTCCCCACTTGTAAATTTATCGAGTGTGAAAAATGAAATTGAAATACTTGATGGAACCATATAGGATTTGACACCAATTCAAAACCTAATAATTTATACACAAATGTCCCCAGATATAAGGTTGGAAGACGGTTAAGGTCCCCACTTGTAAACCTGAAATTAGCTCAAAACTTAAGTGTTAAGCCTTTAAAAGGTCCGATTACCTAAATTTCATTATAATAATCAATATTTAAACAATAAAATTAAAATATACATGAAATTTGAAAATGTGTGTTTAAAAGACCCCACTTGTCTGCTGAAATGACGGTGAAGGTCCCCACTTGTAAATTTATCGAGTGTGAAAAATGAAATTGAAATACTTGATGGAACCATATAGGATTTGACACCAATTCAAAACCTAATAATTTATACACAAATGTCCCCAGATATAAGGTTGGAAGACGGTTAAGGTCCCCACTTGTAAACCTGAAATTAGCTCAAAACTTAAGTGTTAAGCTAAAAATAGGACTGATTACTTAAATTTCATTCTGATAATTAATATTTTAACTATAAAATTAAAATATACATGAAATTAGAAAATGTGTGTTTAAAAGACCCCACTTGTCTGTTGAAATGACAGTGAAGGTCCCCACTTGTAAATTTGTCGAGTGTAAAAAATGAAATTGAAATACCTGATGGAACCATATAGGCTTCGACACTAACTCAAAATCTAATAATTTATACACAAACGTCCCCAGATATAAGGTTGGAAGACGGTTTAGGTCCCCACTTGTAAACCTGAAATTAGCTCAAAACTTAAGTGTTAAGCCTTGAAAAGGTCCGATTACCTAAATTTCATTATAATAATCAATAATTAAACAATAAAATTAAAATATACATAAAATTAGAAAATGTGTGTTTAAAAGACCCCACTTGTCTGTTGAAATGACGGTGAAGGTCCCCACTTGTAAATTTGTCGAGTGTGAAAAATGAAATTGAAGTACTTGATGAAACCATATAGGCTTTGACACTAATTCAAAACCTAATAATTTATACACAAATGTCCCCAGATATAAGGTTGGAAGACGGTTTAGGTCCCCACTTGTAAACCTGAAATTAGCTCAAAACTTAAATGTTAAGCTAAAAATAGGACTGATTACTTAAATTTCATTCTGAAAATCAATATTTTAACTATAAAATTATAATATACATGAAATTGAATATGTGTGTTTAAAAGACCCCACTTGTCTGTTGAAATGACAGTGAAGGTCCCCACTTGTAAATTTATCGAGTGTGAAAAATGAAATTGAAATTCCTTATGGAACCATATAGGTTTCGACACTAATTCAAAATCTAATAATTTATACACAAATGTCCCCAGATATAAGGTTGGAAGACGGTTTAGGTCCCCACTTGTAAACCTGAAATTGGCTCAAAACTTAAGTTTTAAGCTAAAAATAGGACTGATTACTTAAATTTCATTCTGATAATCAAAATTTTAACTATAAAATTATAATATACATGAAATTTTAAAATTTGTGTTTAAAAGACCCCACTTGTCTGTTGAAATGACAGTGAAGGTCCCCACTTGTAAATTTATCGAGTGTGAAAAATGATATTGAAATACCTGATGGAACCATATAGGCTTCGACACTAATTCAAAATCTAATAATTTATACACAAATGTCCCCAGATATAAGGTTGGAAGACGGTTTAGGTCCCCACTTGTAAACCTGAAATTAGCTCAAAACTTAAGTGTTAAGCTAAAAATAGGACTGATTACTTAAATTTCATTCTGATAATTAATATTTTAACTATAAAATTAAAATATACATGAAATTAGAAAATGTGTGTTTAAAAGACCCCACATGTCTGTTGAAATGACAGTGAAGGTCCCCACTTGTAAATTTGTCGAGTGTAAAAAAATGAAATTGAAATACGTGATGGAACCATATAGGCTTCGACACTAACTCAAAATCTAATAATTTATACACAAACGTCCCCAGATATAAGGTTGGAAGACGGTTTAGGTCCCCACTTGTAAACCTGAAATTAGCTCAAAACTTAAGTGTTAAGCCTTTAAAAGGTCCGATTACCTAAATTTCATTATAATAATCAATATTTAAACAATAAAATTAAAATATACATAAAATTAGAAAATGTGTGTTTAAAGGTCCCCACTTGTAAATTTGTCGAGTGTGAAAAATGAAATTGAAGTACTTGATGGAACCATATAGGCTTTGACACTAATTCAAAACCTAATAATTTATACACAAATGTCCCCAGATATAAGGTTGGAAGACGGTTTAGGTCCCCACTTGTAAACCTGAAATTAGCTCAAAACTTAAGTGTTAAGCCTTTAAAAGGTCCGATTACCTAAATTTCATTATAATAATCAATATTTAAACTATAAAATTAAAATATACATGAAATTAGAAAATGTGTGTTTAAAAGACCCCACTTGTCTGCTGAAATGACGGTGAAGGTCCCCACTTGTAAATTTATCGAGTGTGAAAAATGAAATTGAAATACTTGATGGAACCATATAGGATTTGACACCAATTCAAAACCTAATAATTTATACACAAATGTCCCCAGATATAAGGTTGGAAGACGGTTTAGGTCCCCACTTGTAAACCTGAAATTGGCTCAAAACTTAAGTTTTAAGCTAAAAATAGGACTGATTACTTAAATTTCATTCTGATAATCAAAATTTTAACTATAAAATTATAATATACATGAAATTTTAAAATTTGTGTTTAAAAGACCCCACTTGTCTGTTGAAATGACAGTGAAGGTCCGCACTTGTAAATTTATCGAGTGTGAAAAATGATATTGAAATACCTGATGGAACCATATAGGCTTCGACACTAATTCAAAATCTAATAATTTATACACAAATGTCCCCAGATATAAGGTTGGAAGACGGTTTAGGTCCCCACTTGTAAACCTGAAATTAGCTCAAAACTTAAGTGTTAAGCTAAAAATAGGACTGATTACTTAAATTTCATTCTGATAATTAATATTTTAACTATAAAATTAAAATATACATGAAATTAGAAAATGTGTGTTTAAAAGACCCCACATGTCTGTTGAAATGACAGTGAAGGTCCCCACTTGTAAATTTGTCGAGTGTAAAAAAATGAAATTGAAATACCTGATGGAACCATATAGGCTTCGACACTAACTCAAAATCTAATAATTTATACACAAACGTCCCCAGATATAAGGTTGGAAGACGGTTTAGGTCCCCACTTGTAAACCTGAAATTGGCTCAAAACTTAAGTTTTAAGCTAAAAATAGGACTGATTACTTAAATTTCATTCTGATAATCAAAATTTTAACTATAAAATTATAATATACATGAAATTTTAAAATTTGTGTTTAAAAGACCCCACTTGTCTGTTGAAATGACAGTGAAGGTCCCCACTTGTAAATTTATCGAGTGTGAAAAATGATATTGAAATACCTGATGGAACCATATAGGCTTCGACACTAATTCAAAATCTAATAATTTATACACAAATGTCCCCAGATATAAGGTTGGAAGACGGTTTAGGTCCCCACTTGTAAACCTGAAATTAGCTCAAAACTTAAGTGTTAAGCTAAAAATAGGACTGATTACTTAAATTTCATTCTGATAATTAATATTTTAACTATAAAATTAAAATATACATGAAATTAGAAAATGTGTGTTTAAAAGACCCCACATGTCTGTTGAAATGACAGTGAAGGTCCCCACTTGTAAATTTGTCGAGTGTAAAAAAATGAAATTGAAATACCTGATGGAACCATATAGGCTTCGACACTAACTCAAAATCTAATAATTTATACACAAACGTCCCCAGATATAAGGTTGGAAGACGGTTTAGGTCCCCACTTGTAAACCTGAAATTAGCTCAAAACTTAAGTGTTAAGCCTTTAAAAGGTCCGATTACCTAAATTTCATTATAATAATCAATATTTAAACAATAAAATTAAAATATACATAAAATTAGAAAATGTGTGTTTAAAGGTCCCCACTTGTAAATTTGTCGAGTGTGAAAAATGAAATTGAAGTACTTGATGGAACCATATAGGCTTTGACACTAATTCAAAACCTAATAATTTATACACAAATGTCCCCAGATATAAGGTTGGAAGACGGTTTAGGTCCCCACTTGTAAACCTGAAATTAGCTCAAAACTTAAGTGTTAAGCCTTTAAAAGGTCCGATTACCTAAATTTCATTATAATAATCAATATTTAAACTATAAAATTAAAATATACATGAAATTAGAAAATGTGTGTTTAAAAGACCCCACTTGTCTGCTGAAATGACGGTGAAGGTCCCCACTTGTAAATTTATCGAGTGTGAAAAATGAAATTGAAATACTTGATGGAACCATATAGGATTTGACACCAATTCAAAACCTAATAATTTATACACAAATGTCCCCAGATATAAGGTTGGAAGACGGTTTAGGTCCCCACTTGTAAACCTGAAATTAGCTCAAAACTTAAGTGTTAAGCTAAAAATAGGACTGATTACTTAAATTTCATTCTGATAATTAATATTTTAACTATAAAATTAAAATATACATGAAATTAGAATATGTGTGTTTAAAAGACCCCACTTGTCTGTTGAAATGACAGTGAAGGTCCCCACTTGTAAATTTGTCGAGTGTAAAAAATGAAATTGAAATACCTGATGGAACCATATAGGCTTCGACACTAACTCAAAATCTAATAATTTATACACAAACGTCCCCAGATATAAGGTTGGAAGACGGTTTAGGTCCCCACTTGTAAACCTGAAATTAGCTCAAAACTTAAGTGTTAAGCCTTTAAAAGGTCCGATTACCTAAATTTCATTATAATAATCAATATTTAAACAATAAAATTAAAATATACATAAAATTAGAAAATGTGTGTTTAAAAGACCCCACTTGTCTGTTGAAATGACGGTGAAGGTCCCCACTTGTAAATTTGTCGAGTGTGAAAAATGAAATTGAAGTACTTGATGAAACCATATAGGCTTTGACACTAATTCAAAACCTAATAATTTATACACAAATGTCCCCAGATATAAGGTTGGAAGACGGTTTAGGTCCCCACTTGTAAACCTGAAATTAGCTCAAAACTTAAATGTTAAGCTAAAAATAGGACTGATTACTTAAATTTCATTCTGAAAATCAATATTTTAACTATAAAATTATAATATACATGAAATTGAATATGTGTGTTTAAAAGACCCCACTTGTCTGTTGAAATGACAGTGAAGGTCCCCACTTGTAAATTTATCGAGTGTGAAAAATGAAATTGAAATTCCTTATGGAACCATATAGGTTTCGACACTAATTCAAAATCTAATAATTTATACACAAATGTCCCCAGATATAAGGTTGGAAGACGGTTTAGGTCCCCACTTGTAAACCTGAAATTGGCTCAAAACTTAAGTTTTAAGCTAAAAATAGGACTGATTACTTAAATTTCATTCTGATAATCAAAATTTTAACTATAAAATTATAATATACATGAAATTTTAAAATTTGTGTTTAAAAGACCCCACTTGTCTGTTGAAATGACAGTGAAGGTCCCCACTTGTAAATTTATCGAGTGTGAAAAATGAAATTGAAGTACTTGATGGAACCATATAGGCTTTGACACTAATTCAAAACCTAATAATTTATACACAAATGTCCCCAGATATAAGGTTGGAAGACGGTTTAGGTCCCCACTTGTAAACCTGAAATTAGCTAAAAACTTAAATGTTAAGCTAAAAATAGGACTGATTACTTTAATTTCATTCTGATAATCAATATTTTAACTATAAAATTATAATATACATGAAATTTGAAAATGTGTGTTTAAAAGACCCCACTTGTCTGTTGAAATGACAGTGAAGGTCCCCACTTGTAAATTTATCGAGTGTGAAAAATGAAATTGAAATTCCTTATGGAACCATATAGGTTTCGACACTAATTCAAAACCTAATAATTTATACACAAATGTCCCCAGATATAAGGTTGTAAGACGGTTTAGGTCCCCACTTGTAAACCTGAAATTAGCTCAAAACTTAAATGTTAAGCTAAAAATAGGACTGATTACTTAAATTTCATTCTGAAAATCAATATTTTAACTATAAAATTATAATATACATGAAATTGAATATGTGTGTTTAAAAGACCCCACTTGTCTGTTGAAATGACAGTGAAGGTCCCCACTTGTAAATTTATCGAGTGTGAAAAATGAAATTGAAATTCCTTATGGAACCATATAGGTTTCGACACTAATTCAAAATCTAATAATTTATACACAAATGTCCCCAGATATAAGGTTGGAAGACGGTTTAGGTCCCCACTTGTAAACCTGAAATTGGCTCAAAACTTAAGTTTTAAGCTAAAAATAGGACTGATTACTTAAATTTCATTCTGATAATCAAAATTTTAACTATAAAATTATAATATACATGAAATTTTAAAATTTGTGTTTAAAAGACCCCACTTGTCTGTTGAAATGACTGTGAAGGTCCCCACTTGTAAATTTATCGAGTGTGAAAAATGAAATTGAAATACTTGATGGAACCATATAGGCTTTGACACTAATTCAAAACCTAATAATTTATACACAAATGTCCCCAGATATAAGGTTGGAAGACAGTTTACGTCCCACTTGTAAACCTGAAATTAGCTCAAAACTTAAGTGTTAAGCTAAAAATAGGACTGATTACTTAAATTTCATTCTGATAATTAATATTTTAACTATAAAATTAAAATATACATGAAATTAGAAAATGTGTGTTTAAAAGACCCCACATGTCTGTTGAAATGACAGTGAAGGTCCCCACTTGTAAATTTGTCGAGTGTAAAAAAATGAAATTGAAATACCTGATGGAACCATATAGGCTTCGACACTAACTCAAAATCTAATAATTTATACACAAACGTCCCCAGATATAAGGTTGGAAGACGGTTTAGGTCCCCACTTGTAAACCTGAAATTAGCTCAAAACTTAAGTGTTAAGCCTTTAAAAGGTCCGATTACCTAAATTTCATTATAATAATCAATATTTAAACAATAAAATTAAAATATACATAAAATTAGAAAATGTGTGTTTAAAGGTCCCCACTTGTAAATTTGTCGAGTGTGAAAAATGAAATTGAAGTACTTGATGGAACCATATAGGCTTTGACACTAATTCAAAACCTAATAATTTATACACAAATGTCCCCAGATATAAGGTTGGAAGACGGTTTAGGTCCCCACTTGTAAACCTGAAATTAGCTCAAAACTTAAGTGTTAAGCCTTTAAAAGGTCCGATTACCTAAATTTCATTATAATAATCAATGTTTAAACTATAAAATTAAAATATACATGAAATTAGAAAATGTGTGTTTAAAAGACCCCACTTGTCTGTTGAAATGACGGTGAAGGTCCCCACTTGTAAATTTATCGAGTGTGAAAAATGAAATTGAAATTCCTTATGGAACCATATAGGTTTCGACACTAATTCAAAATCTAATAATTTATACACAAATGTCCCCAGATATAAGGTTGGAAGACGGTTTAGGTCCCCACTTGTAAACCTGAAATTGGCTCAAAACTTAAGTGTTAAGCTAAAAATAGGACTGATTACTTAAATTTCATTCTGATAATTAATATTTTAACTATAAAATTAAAATATACATGAAATTAGAAAATGTGTGTTTAAAAGACCCCACATGTCTGTTGAAATGACAGTGAAGGTCCCCACTTGTAAATTTGTCGAGTGTAAAAAAATGAAATTGAAATACCTGATGGAACCATATAGGCTTCGACACTAACTCAAAATCTAATAATTTATACACAAACGTCCCCAGATATAAGGTTGGAAGACGGTTTAGGTCCCCACTTGTAAACCTGAAATTAGCTCAAAACTTAAGTGTTAAGCCTTTAAAAGGTCCGATTACCTAAATTTCATTATAATAATCAATATTTAAACAATAAAATTAAAATATACATAAAATTAGAAAATGTGTGTTTAAAGGTCCCCACTTGTAAATTTATCGAGTGTGAAAAATGAAATTGAAGTACTTGATGGAACCATATAGGCTTTGACACTAATTCAAAACCTAATAATTTATACACAAATGTCCCCAGATATAAGGTTGGAAGACGGTTTAGGTCCCCACTTGTAAACCTGAAATTAGCTCAAAACTTAAGTGTTAAGCCTTTAAAAGGTCCGATTACCTAAATTTCATTATAATAATCAATATTTAAACTATAAAATTAAAATATACATGAAATTAGAAAATGTGTGTTTAAAAGACCCCACTTGTCTGTTGAAATGACGGTGAAGGTCCCCACTTGTAAATTTATCGAGTGTGAAAAATGAAATTGAAATTCCTTATGGAACCATATAGGTTTCGACACTAATTCAAAACCTAATAATTTATACACAAATGTCCCCAGATATAAGGTTGGAAGACGGTTTAGGTCCCCACTTGTAAACCTGAAATTGGCTCAAAACTTAAGTTTTAAGCTAAAAATAGGACTGATTACTTAAATTTCATTCTGATAATCAAAATTTTAACTATAAAATTATAATATACATGAAATTTTAAAATTTGTGTTTAAAAGACCCCACTTGTCTGTTGAAATGACAGTGAAGGTCCCCACTTGTAAATTTATCGAGTGTGAAAAATGAAATTGAAATTCCTTATGGAACCATATAGGTTTCGACACTAATTCAAAACCTAATAATTTATACACAAATGTCCCCAGATATAAGGTTGTAAGACGGTTTAGGTCCCCACTTGTAAACCTGAAATTAGCTCAAAACTTAAATGTTAAGCTAAAAATAGGACTGATTACTTAAATTTCATTCTGAAAATCAATATTTTAACTATAAAATTATAATATACATGAAATTGAATATGTGTGTTTAAAAGACCCCACTTGTCTGTTGAAATGACAGTGAAGGTCCCCACTTGTAAATTTATCGAGTGTGAAAAATGAAATTGAAATTCCTTATGGAACCATATAGGTTTCGACACTAATTCAAAATCTAATAATTTATACACAAATGTCCCCAGATATAAGGTTGGAAGACGGTTTAGGTCCCCACTTGTAAACCTGAAATTGGCTCAAAACTTAAGTTTTAAGCTAAAAATAGGACTGATTACTTAAATTTCATTCTGATAATCAAAATTTTAACTATAAAATTATAATATACATGAAATTTTAAAATTTGTGTTTAAAAGACCCCACTTGTCTGTTGAAATGACTGTGAAGGTCCCCACTTGTAAATTTATCGAGTGTGAAAAATGAAATTGAAATACTTGATGGAACCATATAGGCTTTGACACTAATTCAAAACCTAATAATTTATACACAAATGTCCCCAGATATAAGGTTGGAAGACAGTTTACGTCCCACTTGTAAACCTGAAATTAGCTCAAAACTTAAGTGTTAAGCTAAAAATAGGACTGATTACTTAAATTTCATTCTGATAATTAATATTTTAACTATAAAATTAAAATATACATGAAATTAGAAAATGTGTGTTTAAAAGACCCCACATGTCTGTTGAAATGACAGTGAAGGTCCCCACTTGTAAATTTGTCGAGTGTAAAAAAATGAAATTGAAATACCTGATGGAACCATATAGGCTTCGACACTAACTCAAAATCTAATAATTTATACACAAACGTCCCCAGATATAAGGTTGGAAGACGGTTTAGGTCCCCACTTGTAAACCTGAAATTAGCTCAAAACTTAAGTGTTAAGCCTTTAAAAGGTCCGATTACCTAAATTTCATTATAATAATCAATATTTAAACAATAAAATTAAAATATACATAAAATTAGAAAATGTGTGTTTAAAGGTCCCCACTTGTAAATTTGTCGAGTGTGAAAAATGAAATTGAAGTACTTGATGGAACCATATAGGCTTTGACACTAATTCAAAACCTAATAATTTATACACAAATGTCCCCAGATATAAGGTTGGAAGACGGTTTAGGTCCCCACTTGTAAACCTGAAATTAGCTCAAAACTTAAGTGTTAAGCCTTTAAAAGGTCCGATTACCTAAATTTCATTATAATAATCAATGTTTAAACTATAAAATTAAAATATACATGAAATTAGAAAATGTGTGTTTAAAAGACCCCACTTGTCTGTTGAAATGACGGTGAAGGTCCCCACTTGTAAATTTATCGAGTGTGAAAAATGAAATTGAAATTCCTTATGGAACCATATAGGTTTCGACACTAATTCAAAATCTAATAATTTATACACAAATGTCCCCAGATATAAGGTTGGAAGACGGTTTAGGTCCCCACTTGTAAACCTGAAATTGGCTCAAAACTTAAGTTTTAAGCTAAAAATAGGACTGATTACTTAAATTTCATTCTGATAATCAAAATTTTAACTATAAAATTATAATATACATGAAATTTTAAAATTTGTGTTTAAAAGACCCCACTTGTCTGTTGAAATGACAGTGAAGGTCCCCACTTGTAAATTTATCGAGTGTGAAAAATGAAATTGAAATTCCTTATGGAACCATATAGGTTTCGACACTAATTCAAAACCTAATAATTTATACACAAATGTCCCCAGATATAAGGTTGTAAGACGGTTTAGGTCCCCACTTGTAAACCTGAAATTAGCTCAAAACTTAAATGTTAAGCTAAAAATAGGACTGATTACTTAAATTTCATTCTGAAAATCAATATTTTAACTATAAAATTATAATATACATGAAATTGAATATGTGTGTTTAAAAGACCCCACTTGTCTGTTGAAATGACAGTGAAGGTCCCCACTTGTAAATTTATCGAGTGTGAAAAATGAAATTGAAATTCCTTATGGAACCATATAGGTTTCGACACTAATTCAAAATCTAATAATTTATACACAAATGTCCCCAGATATAAGGTTGGAAGACGGTTTAGGTCCCCACTTGTAAACCTGAAATTGGCTCAAAACTTAAGTTTTAAGCTAAAAATAGGACTGATTACTTAAATTTCATTCTGATAATCAAAATTTTAACTATAAAATTATAATATACATGAAATTTTAAAATTTGTGTTTAAAAGACCCCACTTGTCTGTTGAAATGACTGTGAAGGTCCCCACTTGTAAATTTATCGAGTGTGAAAAATGAAATTGAAATACTTGATGGAACCATATAGGCTTTGACACTAATTCAAAACCTAATAATTTATACACAAATGTCCCCAGATATAAGGTTGGAAGACAGTTTACGTCCCACTTGTAAACCTGAAATTAGCTCAAAACTTAAGTGTTAAGCTAAAAATAGGACTGATTACTTAAATTTCATTCTGATAATTAATATTTTAACTATAAAATTAAAATATACATGAAATTAGAAAATGTGTGTTTAAAAGACCCCACATGTCTGTTGAAATGACAGTGAAGGTCCCCACTTGTAAATTTGTCGAGTGTAAAAAAATGAAATTGAAATACCTGATGGAACCATATAGGCTTCGACACTAACTCAAAATCTAATAATTTATACACAAACGTCCCCAGATATAAGGTTGGAAGACGGTTTAGGTCCCCACTTGTAAACCTGAAATTAGCTCAAAACTTAAGTGTTAAGCCTTTAAAAGGTCCGATTACCTAAATTTCATTATAATAATCAATATTTAAACAATAAAATTAAAATATACATAAAATTAGAAAATGTGTGTTTAAAGGTCCCCACTTGTAAATTTGTCGAGTGTGAAAAATGAAATTGAAGTACTTGATGGAACCATATAGGCTTTGACACTAATTCAAAACCTAATAATTTATACACAAATGTCCCCAGATATAAGGTTGGAAGACGGTTTAGGTCCCCACTTGTAAACCTGAAATTAGCTCAAAACTTAAGTGTTAAGCTAAAAACAGGACTGATTACTTAAATTCCATTCTGATAATTGATATTTTAACTATAAAATTAAAATATACATGAAATTAGAAAATGTGTGTTTAAAAGACCCCACTTGTCTGCTGAAATGACGGTGAAGGTCCCCACTTGTAAATTTATCGAGTGTGAAAAATGAAATTGAAATACTTGATGCAACCATATAGGATTTGACACCAATTCAAAACCTAATAATTTATACACAAATGTCCCCAGATATAAGGTTGGAAGACGGTTTAGGTCCCCACTTGTAAACCTGAAATTAGCTCAAAACTTAAGTGTTAAGCTAAAAATAGGACTGATTACTTAAATTTCATTCTGATATTTAATATTTTTACTATAAAATTAAAATATACATGAATTTAGAAAATGTGTGTTTAAAAGACCCCAATTGTCTGTTGAAATGACAGTGAAGGTCCCCACTTGTAAATTTATCGAGTGTGAAAAATGAAATTGAAATTCCTTATGGAACCATATAGGTTTCGACACTAATTCAAAACCTAATAATTTATACACAAATGTCCCCAGATATAAGGTTGTAAGACGGTTTAGGTCCCCACTTGTAAACCTGAAATTAGCTCAAAACTTAAATGTTAAGCTAAAAATAGGACTGATTACTTAAATTTCATTCTGAAAATCAATATTTTAACTATAAAATTATAATATACATGAAATTGAATATGTGTGTTTAAAAGACCCCACTTGTCTGTTGAAATGACAGTGAAGGTCCCCACTTGTAAATTTATCGAGTGTGAAAAATGAAATTGAAATTCCTTATGGAACCATATAGGTTTCGACACTAATTCAAAATCTAATAATTTATACACAAATGTCCCCAGATATAAGGTTGGAAGACGGTTTAGGTCCCCACTTGTAAACCTGAAATTGGCTCAAAACTTAAGTTTTAAGCTAAAAATAGGACTGATTACTTAAATTTCATTCTGATAATCAAAATTTTAACTATAAAATTATAATATACATGAAATTTTAAAATTTGTGTTTAAAAGACCCCACTTGTCTGTTGAAATGACTGTGAAGGTCCCCACTTGTAAATTTATCGAGTGTGAAAAATGAAATTGAAATACTTGATGGAACCATATAGGCTTTGACACTAATTCAAAACCTAATAATTTATACACAAATGTCCCCAGATATAAGGTTGGAAGACAGTTTACGTCCCACTTGTAAACCTGAAATTAGCTCAAAACTTAAGTGTTAAGCTAAAAATAGGACTGATTACTTAAATTTCATTCTGATAATTAATATTTTAACTATAAAATTAAAATATACATGAAATTAGAAAATGTGTGTTTAAAAGACCCCACATGTCTGTTGAAATGACAGTGAAGGTCCCCACTTGTAAATTTGTCGAGTGTAAAAAAATGAAATTGAAATACCTGATGGAACCATATAGGCTTCGACACTAACTCAAAATCTAATAATTTATACACAAACGTCCCCAGATATAAGGTTGGAAGACGGTTTAGGTCCCCACTTGTAAACCTGAAATTAGCTCAAAACTTAAGTGTTAAGCCTTTAAAAGGTCCGATTACCTAAATTTCATTATAATAATCAATATTTAAACAATAAAATTAAAATATACATAAAATTAGAAAATGTGTGTTTAAAGGTCCCCACTTGTAAATTTGTCGAGTGTGAAAAATGAAATTGAAGTACTTGATGGAACCATATAGGCTTTGACACTAATTCAAAACCTAATAATTTATACACAAATGTCCCCAGATATAAGGTTGGAAGACGGTTTAGGTCCCCACTTGTAAACCTGAAATTAGCTCAAAACTTAAGTGTTAAGCTAAAAACAGGACTGATTACTTAAATTCCATTCTGATAATTGATATTTTAACTATAAAATTAAAATATACATGAAATTAGAAAATGTGTGTTTAAAAGACCCCACTTGTCTGCTGAAATGACGGTGAAGGTCCCCACTTGTAAATTTATCGAGTGTGAAAAATGAAATTGAAATACTTGATGCAACCATATAGGATTTGACACCAATTCAAAACCTAATAATTTATACACAAATGTCCCCAGATATAAGGTTGGAAGACGGTTTAGGTCCCCACTTGTAAACCTGAAATTAGCTCAAAACTTAAGTGTTAAGCTAAAAATAGGACTGATTACTTAAATTTCATTCTGATATTTAATATTTTTACTATAAAATTAAAATATACATGAATTTAGAAAATGTGTGTTTAAAAGACCCCAATTGTCTGTTGAAATGACAGTGAAGGTCCCCACTTGTAAATTTATCGAGTGTGAAAAATGAAATTGAAATTCCTTATGGAACCATATAGGTTTCGACACTAATTCAAAACCTAATAATTTATACACAAATGTCCCCAGATATAAGGTTGTAAGACGGTTTAGGTCCCCACTTGTAAACCTGAAATTAGCTCAAAACTTAAATGTTAAGCTAAAAATAGGACTGATTACTTAAATTTCATTCTGAAAATCAATATTTTAACTATAAAATTATAATATACATGAAATTGAATATGTGTGTTTAAAAGACCCCACTTGTCTGTTGAAATGACAGTGAAGGTCCCCACTTGTAAATTTATCGAGTGTGAAAAATGAAATTGAAATTCCTTATGGAACCATATAGGTTTCGACACTAATTCAAAATCCAATAATTTATACACAAATGTCCCCAGATATAAGGTTGGAAGACGGTTTAGGTCCCCACTTGTAAACCTGAAATTGGCTCAAAACTTAAGTTTTAAGCTAAAAATAGGACTGATTACTTAAATTTCATTCTGATAATCAAAATTTTAACTATAAAATTATAATATACATGAAATTTTAAAATTTGTGTTTAAAAGACCCCACTTGTCTGTTGAAATGACTGTGAAGGTCCCCACTTGTAAATTTATCGAGTGTGAAAAATGAAATTGAAATACTTGATGGAACCATATAGGCTTTGACACTAATTCAAAACCTAATAATTTATACACAAATGTCCCCAGATATAAGGTTGGAAGACAGTTTACGTCCCACTTGTAAACCTGAAATTAGCTCAAAACTTAAGTGTTAAGCTAAAAATAGGACTGATTACTTAAATTTCATTCTGATAATTAATATTTTAACTATAAAATTAAAATATACATGAAATTAGAAAATGTGTGTTTAAAAGACCCCACATGTCTGTTGAAATGACAGTGAAGGTCCCCACTTGTAAATTTGTCGAGTGTAAAAAAATGAAATTGAAATACCTGATGGAACCATATAGGCTTCGACACTAACTCAAAATCTAATAATTTATACACAAACGTCCCCAGATATAAGGTTGGAAGACGGTTTAGGTCCCCACTTGTAAACCTGAAATTAGCTCAAAACTTAAGTGTTAAGCCTTTAAAAGGTCCGATTACCTAAATTTCATTATAATAATCAATATTTAAACAATAAAATTAAAATATACATAAAATTAGAAAATGTGTGTTTAAAGGTCCCCACTTGTAAATTTGTCGAGTGTGAAAAATGAAATTGAAGTACTTGATGGAACCATATAGGCTTTGACACTAATTCAAAACCTAATAATTTATACACAAATGTCCCCAGATATAAGGTTGGAAGACGGTTTAGGTCCCCACTTGTAAACCTGAAATTAGCTCAAAACTTAAGTGTTAAGCCTTTAAAAGGTCCGATTACCTAAATTTCATTATAATAATCAATGTTTAAACTATAAAATTAAAATATACATGAAATTAGAAAATGTGTGTTTAAAAGACCCCACTTGTCTGTTGAAATGACGGTGAAGGTCCCCACTTGTAAATTTATCGAGTGTGAAAAATGAAATTGAAATACTTGATGGAACCATATAGGCTTTGACACTAATTCAAAACCTAATAATTTATACACAAATGTCCCCAGATATAAGGTTGGAAGACGGTTTAGGTCCCCACTTGTAAACCTGAAATTAGCTAAAAACTTAAATGTTAAGCTAAAAATAGGACTGATTACTTTAATTTCATTCTGATAATCAATATTTTAACTATAAAATTATAATATACATGAAATTTGAAAATGTGTGTTTAAAAGACCCCACTTGTCTGTTGAAATGACAGTGAAGGTCCCCACTTGTAAATTTATCGAGTGTGAAAAATGAAATTGAAATTCCTTATGGAACCATATAGGTTTCGACACTAATTCAAAACCTAATAATTTATACACAAATGTCCCCAGATATAAGGTTGTAAGACGGTTTAGGTCCCCACTTGTAAACCTGAAATTAGCTCAAAACTTAAATGTTAAGCTAAAAATAGGACTGAATACTTAAATTTCATTCTGATAATCAATATTTTAACTATAAAATTATAATATACATGAAATTGAATATGTGTGTTTAAAAGACCCCACTTGTCTGTTGAAATGACAGTGAAGGTCCCCACTTGTAAATTTATCGAGTGTGAAAAATGAAATTGAAATACCTGATGGAACCATATAGGCTTCGACACTAATTCAAAATCTAATAATTTATACACAAATGTCCCCAGATATAAGGTTGGAAGACGGTTTATGTCCCCACTTGTAAACCTGAAATTAGCTCAAAACTTAAGTGTTAAGCTAAAAATAGGACTGATTGCTTAAATTTCATTCTGATAATCAATATTTTAACTATAAAATTATAATATACATGAAATTTGAAAATGTGTGTTTAAAAGACCCCACTTGTCTGTTGAAATGACAGTGAAGGTCCCCACTTGTAAATTTATCGAGTGTGAAAAATGAAATTGAAATACTTGATGGAACCATATAGGATTTGACACCAATTCAAAACCTAATAATTTATACACAAATGTCCCCAGATATAAGGTTGGAAGACGGTTTAGGTCCCCACTTGTAAACCTGAAATTAGCTCAAAACTTAAGTGTTAAGCCTTTAAAAGGTCCGATTACCTAAATTTCATTATAATAATCAATATTTAAACAATAAAATTAAAATATACATAAAATTAGAAAATGTGTGTTTAAAAGACCCCACTTGTCTGTTGAAATGACGGTGAAGGTCCCCACTTGTAAATTTGTCGAGTGTGAAAAATGAAATTGAAGTACTTGATGGAACCATATAGGCTTTGACACTAATTCAAAACCTAATAATTTATACACAAATGTCCCCAGATATAAGGTTGGAAGACGGTTTAGGTCCCCACTTGTAAACCTGAAATTAGCTCAAAACTTAAGTGTTAAGCCTTTAAAAGGTCCGATTACCTAAATTTCATTATAATAATCAATATATAAACTATAAAATTAAAATATACATGAAATTAGAAAATGTGTGTTTAAAAGACCCCACTTGTCTGTTGAAATGACGGTGAAGGTCCCCACTTGTAAATTTATCGAGTGTGAAAAATGAAATTGAAATACCTGATGGAACCATATAGGCTTCGACACTAATTCAAAATCTAATAATTTATACACAAATGTCCCCAGATATAAGGTTGGAAGACGGTTTAGGTCCCCACTTGTAAACCTGAAATTAGCTCAAAACTTAAGTGTTAAGCCTTTAAAAGGTCCGATTACCTAAATTTCATTATAATAATCAATATTTAAACTATAAAATTAAAATATACATGAAATTAGAAAATGTGTGTTTAAAAGACCCCACTTAACTGTTGAAATGACGGTGAAGGTCCCCACTTGTAAATTTGTCGAGTGTAAAAAATGAAATTGAAATACCTGATGGAACCATATAGGCTTCGACACTAATTCAAAATCTAATAATTTATACACAAATGTCCCCAGATATAAGGTTGGAAGACGGTTTAGGTCCCCAATTGTAAACCTGAAATTAGCTCAAAACTTAAGTTTTAAGCTAAAAATAGGACTGATTACTTAAATTTCATTCTGATAATCAATATTTTAACTATAAAATTATAATATACATGAAATTTGAAAATGTGTGTTTAAAAGACCCCAATTGTCTGTTGAAATGACAGTGAAGGTCCCCACTTGTAAATTTATCGAGTGTGAAAAATGAAATTGAAATACCTGATTGAACCATATAGGCTTCGACACTAATTCAAAATCTAATAATTTATACACAAATGTCCCCAGATATAAGGTTGGAAGACGGTTTAGGTCCCCACTTGTAAACCTGAAATTAGCTCAAAACTTAAGTGTTAAGCTAAAAATAGGACTGATTACTTAAATTTCATACTGATAATTAATATTTTAACTATAAAATTAAAATATACATGAAATTAGAAAATGTGTGTTTAAAAGACCCCACTTGTCTGTTGAAATGACTGTGAAGGTCCCCACTTGTAAATTTATCGAGTGTGAAAAATGAAATTGAAATACTTGATGGAACCATATAGGCTTTGACACTAATTCAAAACCTAATAATTTATACACAAATGTCCCCAGATATAAGGTTGGAAGACGGTTTACGTCCCACTTGTAAACCTGAAATTAGCTCAAAACTTAAGTGTTAAGCTAAAAATAGGACTGATTACTTAAATTTCATTCTAATAATTAATATTTTAACTATAAAATTAAAATATACATGAAATTAGAAAATGTGTGTTTAAAAGACCCCACATGTCTGTTGAAATGACAGTGAAGGTCCCCACTTGTAAATTTGTCGAGTGTAAAAAAATGAAATTGAAATACCTGATGGAACCATATAGGCTTCGACACTAACTCAAAATCTAATAATTTATACACAAACGTCCCCAGATATAAGGTTGGAAGACGGTTTAGGTCCCCACTTGTAAACCTGAAATTAGCTCAAAACTTAAGTGTTAAGCCTTTAAAAGGTCCGATTACCTAAATTTCATTATAATAATCAATATTTAAACAATAAAATTAAAATATACATAAAATTAGAAAATGTGTGTTTAAAGGTCCCCACTTGTAAATTTGTCGAGTGTGAAAAATGAAATTGAAGTACTTGATGGAACCATATAGGCTTTGACACTAATTCAAAACCTAATAATTTATACACAAATGTCCCCAGATATAAGGTTGGAAGACGGTTTAGGTCCCCACTTGTAAACCTGAAATTAGCTCAAAACTTAAGTGTTAAGCCTTTAAAAGGTCCGATTACCTAAATTTCATTATAATAATCAATATTTAAACTATAAAATTAAAATATACATGAAACTAGAAAATGTGTGTTTAAAAGACCCCACTTGTCTGTTGAAATGACGGTGAAGGTCCCCACTTGTAAATTTATCGAGTGTGAAAAATGAAATTGAAATACTTGATGGAACCATATAGGCTTTGACACTAATTCAAAACCTAATAATTTATACACAAATGTCCCCAGATATAAGGTTGGAAGACGGTTTAGGTCCCCACTTGTAAACCTGAAATTAGCTAAAAACTTAAATGTTAAGCTAAAAATAGGACTGATTACTTTAATTTCATTCTGATAATCAATATTTTAACTATAAAATTATAATATACATGAAATTTGAAAATGTGTGTTTAAAAGACCCCACTTGTCTGTTGAAATGACAGTGAAGGTCCCCACTTGTAAATTTATCGAGTGTGAAAAATGAAATTGAAATTCCTTATGGAACCATATAGGTTTCGACACTAATTCAAAACCTAATAATTTATACACAAATGTCCCCAGATATAAGGTTGTAAGACGGTTTAGGTCCCCACTTGTAAACCTGAAATTAGCTCAAAACTTAAATGTTAAGCTAAAAATAGGACTGAATACTTAAATTTCATTCTGATAATCAATATTTTAACTATAAAATTATAATATACATGAAATTGAATATGTGTGTTTAAAAGACCCCACTTGTCTGTTGAAATGACAGTGAAGGTCCCCACTTGTAAATTTATCGAGTGTGAAAAATGAAATTGAAATACCTGATGGAACCATATAGGCTTCGACACTAATTCAAAATCTAATAATTTATACACAAATGTCCCCAGATATAAGGTTGGAAGACGGTTTATGTCCCCACTTGTAAACCTGAAATTAGCTCAAAACTTAAGTGTTAAGCTAAAAATAGGACTGATTGCTTAAATTTCATTCTGATAATCAATATTTTAACTATAAAATTATAATATACATGAAATTTGAAAATGTGTGTTTAAAAGACCCCACTTGTCTGTTGAAATGACAGTGAAGGTCCCCACTTGTAAATTTATCGAGTGTGAAAAATGGAATTGAAATACTTGATGGAACCATATAGGATTTGACACCAATTCAAAACCTAATAATTTATACACAAATGTCCCCAGATATAAGGTTGGAAGACGGTTTAGGTCCCCACTTGTAAACCTGAAATTAGCTCAAAACTTAAGTGTTAAGCCTTTAAAAGGTCCGATTACCTAAATTTCATTATAATAATCAATATTTAAACTATAAAATTAAAATATACATGAAATTAGAAAATGTGTGTTTAAAAGACCCCACTTGTCTGTTGAAATGACGGTGAAGGTCCCCACTTGTAAATTTATCGAGTGTGAAAAATGAAATTG